>NW_027449267.1:0-41986 GCF_964194025.1 Convolutriloba macropyga
TTATTATTGGGCCTTAACCTTTTTGCAATTTTTTTATTTTTGGGATTTTGGGGGACAATTAATCCCTAATAGCTACCCGGAGCTAGTTCCGATTCGAATTCAGTAATGAAATATTTAATCTTAATAATGTTTTTTTTCCCATGCCGAGATCTATGGTCAGGTCTTTATATATCCGGAACATCATAAATTTATATACAGCTTTATGGTGTTTGTATGTTCATCACGTTTTTAAAAACGGTATTTATTCTGGCTATCATGAACTATAAACGTGGGGAATTCTGGCCATCATGAATTATAACCGGTGGGTATTCCGGCCAGCATGACTTATAATTGGTTGGTATTCTGGCCAGGATGACTTATAAACGGTTTGTATTCAGGCCAGCTTGACTTATAAACGGTTGGTATTCTGGCCAGCACGACTTATAAACGGCGGGTATTCTGGCCAGCATGACTTATCAACGGTAGGTCTTTTTGCCAGCATGGATTGTAAACGGTGGGTATTCTGGCCGGCTGGGCTTATAAGCAGCGTGTAATCAGGCAAGCAGAGTTTAGAAATAGTGTGTATTATACAGTATAATTATTAACGTCGGGTAGTCAAAGCATAATGTGACTCATTTACAATGCATTGCTCTATCTTCTTTGCGGTAACTGAATACTTAATTGCTATAACTCAGCAGTTGAACATAGGATTTGTCGACTTCCCTAGTCGAGACCGTGAATTTTTGAAAAGACCTATTAACTCCAGGTGAGGTTAAATTTTGAATTAAATTACACGGTCGAGGACCCTAGTTAAATTCGAGGCTAATTTTTTCCGTAAATCCAGCCAAATTCTTTCATATGCAGAAATGAGGCAAACTAAAAGTTCCCACAACATCTGGGTTCGATCTCGTGACCTTCTCCAGTCTTACCCAATGCTTAACCAATTGGGCTACATGTCCTTAACGTTGAAGGAAGTTGAAAACAATTTGAAAACAGCTTCGTTGTCCAGTCAAATTCTAGTACGCCTTTATTGTCCAGCCAATTTTCAGAACACCTTTATTGTCCAGCCAAATTCTAGAACGGTTGTTTTAGTTCCAGCCAAAGTCCAGGACATCACATTGGGTCCAGACAAATTCTTTTCATGCCCAATATCTGTCAAGGACAGTCTTTTCATACCTTAAATCTGTCGAGTACGGTCTTTTTAATTGCTCTCAAACGAAGTTTGTAGCAATAATATTAGTCCTGTCGGTCTTTTCTAATGCAATTTTCCACTTGACCGTTTTTTCGTCTTATGCTTTTGACTTTTCGTCATCAAAAACGGGATAAACAGGTAGCGCCCAGCGGGCATTCAGTGCTCTTAGAGCCTTTCAGCTCTGTTTCAGCTCAAACTGTTTTGGAGACTTATACTTATACTTATGGTGTGAAGGGCGGTTCTTAGAGGTTGAGACACCTCCCCCCCCCCTCCCCCCCCCCCCCCCCCCCCCCCCGTGGCTAGGTACTGAAGAAGCCAACCGCTCGCCAGTCGTTTGAGAGCAATTCGCCCGACGTTAGTCGGTTATGTTAATAATTCCAGGTTTCGACTAGAGTTGAACGCACGCTTATTTTTTGCAAAAAGAAATTTGCATGACTCCTGAATTCACGAGTAATACAAAATAAGAAAAAGTTCCGAAAAAAAACAAATGCAATTAGGTTAAGAAAATAAAAGAATTTAATGTTTAAGTTTAAAAGATTTCAGATGAAGTCTTTCATGACATTCTACTTTTTTCTCGTCACCATACTCAATACCATGCTAATAATGCTCCAAACGCAACCAAATTGGGTCAAACTGCTGATTTGGCAGCTTTCATCTGAACGCTCCTCTGCCGCAATTGATTTCAACTTACCCTATTTGGTTTTATTCAGATTTCGGTTGCTCAGGACAACTCGTTCCCCTATTGAGATGACTTTGAAACTGTTTTCCATTGCAATTGCTGACACTGTAAAAAAAATAAATTCAAAACAAAGCAAAACTGAAAACATCAATGATTGAAACGCAACCACAAATTTGAATCGAATTCAGGTGTTTACATTGAGGCCATAAGTTATTTTGAACTTTTCAAGTACTAATGAATATTCCATAAAGTATTTATCTTTGGAAAACGTGGATTGCGGCAGCTATCGAGATGATCAACTCCGCCCAACATACCACGACAGTGTAATGGGAATGAGGAACATTCGCATGTGGCTGTAGCAAAATCGGATTGATTGTTAAATATTTCGTAAAAGAAAGCAATTTGTCAAATTCAAATTTCTGATATTTAAAGCAAACGTTTTCGAACTTTACGTTCATCGTTTGGTTAAAACTGTTTCACAAATTGTTAGAGTATAAAATGAATATAAAATTACATTTGTCTGAGACCACAATTTAAACAATTCTAAGAACTATCTTAAAAATATTAATCAAAAATTTTGTCATTTATACATTATTTAACCTATATACAACTCATAATTACAGCTGTTATCAATTTCTTTTAAAACATTCCTATAGCGGATTTTTCGATTTTGGTCATGTTTTTGTATTTCTAGGGTAATTCCTAATTTATCCTCAGCCTAAGTATACGTCTTGTGGACGTTTTGCAAATTTCGTTTTGTCATGCACATATTTTTTTTGTGTCTTATTTATCATGTTTTGTGTCTTATTTATCTTTCCCAAGTCAAAATTATGATTTGAACTAATTTGTAGCGTGAGCTCCCGCCCCCTATATTTATCGCGTGTGTTTAGTCCGGGCTTCATTTTGCTGATGTATATAGCTTCGATAGTCATTAGTTTATCTACTGTACCACAGGCATCCAGAAATTTCCATTCAATGTCATTCGAGGAGCCACTACATCAAACAAAATGTTGACCCGCTGGTGAATCCTTCTTTTGATGTTATGGTATCCTAGTTGTAACATGCCGGCTTGTCTGCCAAACATAGATGAATCCGCATCCACTGCATTGTATCTCATATACCACTTGTGATTTCAGGTCTCTATCGGGAGATGATTTTAGGGTGGAGAGGCATGATCTTAATTTTCGCGTTATGAATACCACTTGCAAGTTGTATAGTTTCCTCAATAGGCTTGCAAAGTTTTGAATAAGTTTGCATCTGTATTTTAAAAAAACTGTTTATCATGATGTATAGTCTTGCTTTTTTGATGCTCTTTGGTGTTGTTTTCAATTGATCTTTACTGCCAATTATTATTTTTTCTAAAGTCTGGTTCACTATTTTTGAAGAACATTCATCTGGATACTGATTTTTTGTCCAGCATGTTTTATTTTTTTCAAGCACCTGATCGAAGTCCAACGAATTAGATGTTGCAATAGAAACCCTGTGAACCGTACCTTGAATCGTATGTTCCTTATGCTGAAGCGGTGCACAGCTGCGAAAACTCATTATTGTTCCTGTGACAGTTGGTTTGTGATACCAATGACAGATGATATTACTTTTGCTGCTCATCTTCACATTAAAATTTAAAAAAGCCAAATCACCTTCCGTGTTAACTTTTTCTAAGGTAAATTGCAGGTTTTTGTGCAATAAATTTGCAAATTTTAAGTTTTCCTCTGGGTCACCACGAACAGTGCAGATAATGTCATCCATATACTTTTTGAACAATTTCATCCCCTCAAACGGCTCTCTGTCTATTGATTGCTGTAATACGTACAAATCGAAACAACATCCTGCATAATGGCGTATTCATCATTTGTTATCTTCTGGAATTTTGCTTGAGACCAGTTTTTGCATGACTCACATTCTACTCCTTTTCTTCTGAAAGTTTTTCTCGGTCTTTGAAATTCCAATTTTGATCAGATCTAGAGATTTCACTAAGCTCTGGGTTTTGCCTTAATGCCTCAAACGATTTCATTCACAAGTTTGCTAGTATTACAGCTAGTGATGCACCCATAGCTAGACCATCTGATTGTACCTGCCACATACCGTTACATTTAAAATGAACATTTTTCACAGCTGGCCTTAATAAACTATTCATTGCGGACCTTGGGATCTCTGGATGTAGGTTGCTTGAACAGAGTTCTCTTAGAGCAACTTCTATAGCCTGTCCAACCGGCACGTTGGTGTACAAACTTTTTACTTCATGAGACACTTTCTGCTCGTTATCTTCCAGAGATTGACTCTAAGGTTTTTCTAGCTTCTTGTGTGTTGGTTTCGATGTTTTTGCTCCGTAGTTTCTGGAAAAACTGTGCCAGAAATCTGTTCAAGTTTCTGTAACCGCTACCAGGTATCGAATGAACAGATCGCAGAGGTGTATCTTTTTTTCTACCTTTGCTAGGCTATAAAGTCTCACTGGTTGTTAACCAGTTGACCTGAGTCTTCGATAAATATCGTCACTAATTTTCCCCTGCTTCATCAATTGTTGAAGACTGTTATTTATCTGTTTTTAATTTTTGATCACAACTCCATCGTTTGCTCAACTGATTTTTAAAAACTGATCCGAGTTTAGCACATCATCAAGTTTTTCCCTGTACGTTGACTTCTTCATCACACAGAAACCGCATCCTTTATCAAATGGTACCGCCAGCAAATTCTTGGCTTTTAGGTAATCATGCACTTTTTTTACTCCTCTATCCATTGGGGTTTCTCGTACATTTTTTGCACACCGTTTTCCGGTTGCCTCAATTTCACAAAACTTCTCATCCTCCGTTTTATTCTCGCGTAATTCAGGTACATGTTTGTCAACGTCTGCGAGGAAGTGCACCTCATTAAACTTGTCTCTCACAAGGTATTTAGGTCTCAACGTTTGGTTGTCAGGTACAAAGTTTGGGAGTTCGCCGCCATCTACCATCACAAAATCACTCTGGGAACCATTCAGCTGTTGTCTATCCTGTCTTTCTGACAATTTATCAAGTTTTGCATTAAGTGTATTTTAAACCTTTGCAGAGTTATTCTTTATTTCACGCCTGATGCTGATAACCACGGATGTCATCAGTTCTGTTCTCACCTTCTCACTTCTATCTGTTTCTAATTTTACCTTTAACACTTTTTGACTTTACTCCGCACGTTTTACTTCTTGTTTCAGGAGTTTTAATTGAAAAATGTGCACCGCTGCTTGTTTAGAAAAAACTTCATTTTTAGGAGCGCGGAATCTCAAAAAATCCGGAATGATGTCATTGTTAATGCATTTTAAAAACTCAATTCGGTAATTGCAGCTGGTGACCTTATTTAGGGTTTTCAAATAATCAAGATGGAATTTGTAACAGTTTTTTTTTTTTCAAAATATACCTGAGCCACGTCCTTGGCGCTAGCAATGATATACATCAAAGAAGCTCGAGGACAGGGAGCAATGAGACCCGATTGTTCAGGCGTCTGTTGCACCTTCCTTGCGTTGGCTCTAGCTTTCCTCTACCTTTTACTCAAGTTCTCGCCTTTTCTTTCCTGAGCTGCCCTCTTAGATTGTATTGATGGCGTAATACTGTCTGCAGGGTCTTGATCTCAAACCTAGCTTCCTGATGCAGCTCGCAAAACTTTTCTGGCTGCGTCTTCTTTTTTCTCTTCGAAATTAGATGCTTCGTTACGTTTAGCACCAATACCCAGACTTCAGCACATCCTGAAAAATATCTTCTGTGCATATCCGTCGACAGTAAACAATAGCACTGAAGCGGTGTTTGTTCGTTCTCGGGATCGTTATTAACTCCGGCACGCTGCAGGGTTGGTAGTTGTTTGACTTGTGACTTGAGATTGAAACTACCACGTCTTTACTTTTTCTCAGATAACCCTTCTGAGGAGATTTTTTGCGTTTTTGAACCACTTTTTGCAGTTTCTCTTGAAGGACAATCCGGGAATCGATGTCATTTTCCGTAAAACTGCTTTTTGCTTAGATATGGGAGACTTTTTACAGCGTGGTGAAGCGAGCTTTGCAGCCAAAATATGCACCATCTCGGTAAATTACCCCCAACCTTCCCACACCTGAAGTTCCGCACGTTAATGAAACGTTAACTGTTAATTACTGATTCTTTCTATGCAACTCCTCTAAACAATGTTTCTCTAGTAAAAGCTGATTGCACATTTTCTATGGCTTGTATTCTCTTGACGTTCTAAGGGTTTTTTGATCCCATCAGCCGTCTGGCAAACACTTTGTCTTAATTAACTAGAACCAATCAGTTACTTTTATCTAAACTAGACAATCACATTGCTGTATTCTAATTTTAATGTATCACAGGGTGGTTTTCGCCATCATTGATCAAACCGACCAAACTCAAAATTTGGCCAGACGAAGGGTGCCGCTAAAATTTTGTCCCCTCGCACCGGGAATTTTTCTAAAACATGAAGTTGCCTTCACACCTACTGAGAGTTGTTGGATTATCGGGAGTTGGAATATATATTGTTTGTATCCTGTATCGATGAAAGAAACTTTCAACAATTTTTTCAACCATTAAACGGACCATATATGGAAACTTATTAACCATAAAACGGACCATATATGCACACTTATTAACCATAAAACGGACCATATATGGAAACTTACTAACCATAAAACGAACATATATGGAAACTTACTTGCAAACCATAAAACAAGTCATATATGACAGGATGCAATATTTCATTCTTTTACTGCCATGGGAGCCAAAAAGAATGCTCTCCTTGGAAAACTTATTTTCCATAAAACGGACCATATATGGAATCTTAGTTACCATAGCAAGATCATAAAACGGAAATTTGTATGGACTTTTATGGACCATATATGGTCCGTTTTATGGTAAGTAAGTTTGGTCAACCCGGGCCTTCAATCTCATTTCGTATCTCATGAGAAAGAAAATAGAAATTGTGAGGTATTTTGAAAATAGATATTTTCAAAATACCATGTTCAGACTGCGCAGACTGTGAAAGATAACTGTCTTATTGAGATGAAAAGAAAACCTGGTCATTTATTAATAATGCTGCCCGGAATACGACTTGTTTATAAATGAACAGAGCAAAATACATTCTGTTTATAGGTCAACCGCGCCAGAACCTTACATGTTTGTAAATCAGTCCTTGGAGAATACATACGGTTTATAACGCATGTTGGCCAGAGTACATATTTATAAGTCTATGCGAAAAAAATACATGTCAATTATAGCTAATGCTTGCCACAATAAGCCCCCTTTTGTAAAACATTCTAGACAAAGAGTGGATCAGAATGTGAGAAGGTGGGCATAATGACAATAATAATTTTATTGTTCAAAAACCATGGTTCCTTGCTGGCTACAATTTAATAGTCATGAATCAGGGCTGATCCACAAAACTAGCCAGGCCCGGGTATAATTTTTTGTTCCTCAAGTTTTTAGGATTTAATATTTGAAAGCAAATACTTCAAAATCAAAAAGTTGGCACAAAAAATTGTTATAATTTGCCGGCTCACTTGAAACTGGTAAATCTTCGAGCTAAGTTTTCCGCAAAATGAGTAAAAAATGGAGCGCAATCAGATCTCCAATTTGATAACCGAATAAGGTTGTTATTATTGTTTCCACAAAAATTTGGTTTTTCGATATATGCTCTTTTTTGTGTGTTTAAACTGAGTAACATTTTCACGTATGCTTTCTGCGCCAAATGATAAAATAAATTAAATAAATGAGCCAATTAAGGAACGAGTCGATCTGAAGGAACTAGCAAGACTCTTGCTAGAAAAATCAACTCGCAAATTCTTACATTCTTTCAACATGAACGTCTGATGAGGCAGCGTTTTGCAATATAAGTTTTTAATTCAAGAGTCTTGCAAGATCTTACAAGATAGCATTCTGATCTAGAATGGGGTATTTTCTGGTTGCTTATCAATCTCCCCACTGTCATTTTAAGGTTCGGTTTGTTTGTTTTCAGATATCAACGAGTGTCTCATTGCAATCCCAGTGTGTGGCAATAACTCACAGTGTACCAATCTGCCTGGCAATCACTCATGTACCTGTCTGCTGGGATACAAGACATTGGATGACTCCCACACTGACTGTACAAGTAAGAACTTAAATGATACCCCTTTATTTTAAGAACTAACTCTTTCCCATTAGCTAACTTTTTCAGTATTTTTAATAGCAGCCGGCAGCCTCTAAACCGGTATTATTTAGGCGCTCTCCTTTTTTAGAATCCAAGAATTGTATTGTATTGGGGCTCAGTCTTTTTTTGTAAGATGTTTTCACACATTTTTCAATGACCTTGATCTTTCAAAACGGGACAAACAGGTAAGGCCCAGTAGGCATCATTTTTCATTAGAGGCCTAAAGCTGGCTTTAGTAGTATTTCAAGTGCTTAAGGTGGTGCGGCTGCTTGGAAGGCCTGAACTCAAGGTTAAGAGTTCATTTTTTAGGAATATTTGAGCCCAAAATGGTGTAATTTTGCAAGTTTTTTCGTCATTTGTTCAGTTTTTTAATTGATTAGTCTTCAGTTGTTATTTGTCAAAATTGATAATGGTCTTTAAGATATACGTACGTTTTATGACCATTTTATGAGCCCTATGTTTTGGTACTGCAAACAAGACACGAAAAATGATACTAATTTTTGCAATTTCTTTCAAGTTTTTTTTGAATTTTTTTTTCATTTTCTGAGTTTTTCCAGACTCAGGAGCTATGAAACTTCCTCCAAGGCTTGACAATAGGTTACTAGAAAGGTTTTTGCCGCGATGCAACGGTTTTTAACATTTTAATGTCAGGAACTTTAGCAGTTTTTGTATAAAACTTGCAGTTTTTACAATTTTTCAAAAATTTTTTGTCAGTTTTTAAGTTTTTCCAGCTTCAGAGGCTTTTGAACATCTCCAGGTTCTGATAAAAGGTTACTACATGGTTTTTAGTTGCAATTTAGTTGCATTTGTCTTTTGTTCAGTTTTTCTTGCCTCAGTGGCCAGGTAAACTCGTGTAGCGTGGTTATTTGTTACTGCGTGGTTGCTAGGGGCAATTTAATAGCTTTCGGCATTTTAAAATTACGCATTTTTGCAATTTGTTTTGACAAATTTTGATTATTCTTTCAAATTTTTTGAAGGCTAGGTCATTGACCTTTATGAGCCAATGAAACCTTTTTGGACATAACGCTGAGTAATGGATTGCCTCCGGAGACAATGAAATAATTCTGAATTAAATTATTTCACAATTTTTAGGATATTTTAGGAATTTTAGGAAATAATTTGTCATATTCTAAGTTTTTTTATCTTAACGGGCCAATGAAGGGTTTTATCTCTTCCAGAAGGGTTACTAGATTGTTACCAGAGATGAAAAGTGGTTTTGAACATATTGCAAATTAGAGGCCATTTCTTAAAATTTTGCCATTTTCATTTTTTTACGTATTTGTCGTTTCTCGTTTTTATTCTATCTGTATTGGCCAATAAAACGCGTTCAAGGCTTGTGCGTAGCTTGATTGGTATTTTGCAATTGATGAAATTTGGAATTGGGGCTTCAAGAGTTTTACCAATGATTATATTATGGTTTACTTTGTTTGAAAGTTTTTGTTTCTCAGCTTTTTAGATTGTTTTTTTTTTCGGCTGCCATTGTTTAATTGATCTGATGCTCAGGTACAGTAGTTCTAAGTTATTGAATCGATTTTTTGGACTACGTTTCAGGTAGTGTCTTGCTATGTTTGTTTTTTCAATTCGTTTTACTTTTTAATCACGTTTTTTGTTTTACATAAGTCACGAATTTCACACTTGAATTCTGACTTGCCTTGCTCTCTAATTCAACTGAATGAATTTTAAATTCTTTCACGCATTAAATTAGGCAATTTAGTGAATAGCGCCAAAAGAGCAAATTAAAATAAACGGGATCAACCCATAAAGCCCGGTCATGTCATAGTGGGTTAGGTTATCAAAGTTCATTAGAGCAATTGCCAGCTGGCATTAGTATTATTCTTAATAGCGTTCAGTTTAGAAGCTGAATCAAGCGTAATGTTAAATTTTAAGCAAATATGCAGAATTTGTGCACCAAACAAAAACACTTTGAAAAACTCTGTCAATTTTTATCTCTTACTTTTTTCTGTTCCTGTTTCAACTCCAATGTTCGTCAAGCGGTTCAAGGGCGGCTGTTTTCTGCATATGTTATCCACCTGCATCGGGCTGCTTTATGAAATTTGAGCTGCAGAACTTTAATGGATGAATACTCTCGTTTTTTCAGTCAGGTGCGGCATGAAACATTTTGTACGTTTTCTTACGAAAAATAGACAGCTCTCTATTTTTTGAGTAAGTATCAGTATTTGTGATGTTGATATCTCTAGCTATTTTCATAACGTTTTTTGAACAATGAGTTCAATTCGTAAGCGTGATCCGTTAGTGAACATACTTGTACAGAGCTGCTGGTTTAAAAAAAGGTTTCAGTGCTCTAAAAATTTATTTCGCTAAGTGATTTCTTCCTATTAGACAGTTATCTTCAATCGTTTTTACTTGAATCTGGCATGGTTCCATAACTTTCTAAGAATCTTGAAGAAGTCTTGCAAGATCATGCAAGATAACCGTTGGTGTTTGACATCAACAATTATAAAGACAAATTCTTTGTGGCTCCATGAGAGTTTTTAAGGCTAATTTTGGCAAATTGTAGCTTCTTGGTAGAAAAGGGAAAAGGTCAAACCCTACTAATTAATTTATGTTTTTGCAATTTAATGTTGAAGTTGAGAGCACTATTTCCTAAGAGCTGCAGAAACTGTCAGCTGTTTTGAAAAACGGTAATTAAATGCAAACCAGATATTTAATTGCTCTCAAACGAAGTTTGCAGCAATTCTATCGGTCCTGTGGTTTTTCCTTTTTTATGCAATATTTCGTTTGACAATTTGTTTGTCGGAACCGTTTGACTTTTCGTCTTCGAAAACGGGATAAACAGGTAGCGCCCAGATGGCACTAAGTTCTTTTAGAGCCTTAAGAGTTTGAGCCACCACCCACTCCCCCCCCCCCACTTTACCCCTCTCCCACATTAGCCCCCCTCACTCCCCCACCACCCGGGCCGTAAGGACGTGCACCTCCCCCACTGTTGTGCTCACGTCGCGCCCTTTCAATTGAGCTAAAACAAGCCTCACTAAACCGTAGCTAGCTACGGACAAAGACAACCACTCGCCAGTTGTTTGAGAGCAATTCGGTTATGTTTTAAAATTTTGATACTTTAGACTGATTTGGATACTTTTATAGTTTGAATTCTAATAGACTACTTTATCAAGTACTAATTTTATTGTTCACTAATTTTTCAACTGTTGAGATATCATCTGGTTATTGAAAACTATTTATTGACATCTTCCTAAAAAATGACAGCTCTTGAAATTCGAAAAGTTATATCAGCGTCCTAATTCTTCCTTTAAAAGATGCCATGAGAAAATGAAATTTAAATTCATTTGAGTCTGTATAGTTTCCAGGGTTGAAGCCCGATTTCAAAATTACATGGGGAAAATCAAGTTCTTGTTGGCATATGACATCACATTTTTCTTGTGGTGACGAAAATTTGAACAATAACTATAGATTAATAGTAAATACAGTTTTGTGTTTTCAGTGGACCAAGAAATTCGAGAACCTCGGGAAAACTTGAACCAATTTCCCTAGAACTTTTTTTAGCGCACAGTCCTCAAAAACTCAAAAAGCGCCTCAAGAACTCATAACATCGGATAGCTGTACCTAAATTAATGTTTACTGATTTCGCGCACGTGGATTTTTGTTAGGTTAAATTATGTCAATCGGGCTACATCTTTTCTTGTCCTCCATCTAAAAAACTATTTTTTCCACTACACGAAATTAAGGTACATCCATAAGCAAAAACTAGTATCAAAGGTCGGAATAAAAAAAAAAGAACATTGTTAATTTCCTCTGGTACACATAAGTATAAAAAGCAAATGGTAAAAGAGGCAATGTAAAGTTAAGAATATAACATTATGTAAAATTATAAAATCATTAAATTACTTAACTAAAAATTTGACCTTACATTATTAAAAAATGGCCTAAAATGCGAACATAAAATGTTCTCACAATTTTATATGTACATCGTGAAGATTAAAAACTAAAATTAAAATCTAATGCTCTCAATATCATCTTTAATATCAGTTACTTTTGGGTCCTTCAAAAATTCTTTCCAAAAATATTCTTTCAGTTGTTTTTTTAAGGAAGCTTTCGATGTTGTTTTCAGTCTAATATTAGAAGGCAGACTATTATAAATTGGAATGGCTTGTGCAATAAAAGAATCAGTTAAAAACTTATTGTTCTTTCTTATATCGAAAGTTACTTTTTTTGACCTGTCATGTTGTTTTATTCTCATGGTAGAGAGAGAGAGGTTCAATTTTATACGCTGGAAGATCGTTGCTGAGTAAGCGAATAAAATATTTTGAGCAACGATATTTCAAGAGAAAAGAAACTGGTAGTATTTTGTTGCGAAGTTTGAGATCTGTAGACCGATCGTATTTTCTCCTATTAAAAATGGATTTTATTCCCCAATTCAATTGTTTTTCTAAAGTTGTGAGTAATGACTTTTGCAACCCTATCAGAATTAGAGCGGAATAATGTAGATGACTTATTACTATTGCATTAAGTAATAAGACTTTCGTTTTCTGTGGTAAACTTTTACTTAGTGTATTCAAAACTTTTATTCCACAAGCCATTCTCTGAAGAATCTTTTTCACTTCTCCATCAAATTTTAGTTTGCTGTCTATAATTACGCCAAGATACTTCACACTATTTGATTCTGCTATTCTTTCATTGTCAACATTCAGAACAGTATTTGTTAACCTCTTCCTGGTGCTGAACACAATATATTCTGTTGTTTGTTTGTTCACTACTAACTGGGACTTTGCAAAAAAATCAATAATTTTTGAGATGTTATGTTCAAGTTTTGTTTTTGCCGATATTTCATCAGTGTCGGATGTAAAAAGAAAAGTGTCGTCTGCGTACTGTACAACCGTGCAATCCTCTTCAACAATCTTTGCTAAATCGTTGACGTAAATGTTAAATAATAGAGGTCCTAAAATAGTACCTTGTGGAACTCCTCTCTTCAAATTTATCCAGTCCGATTCAATTCCATTCAGAACAACTCTTTGCGTTCTTTTACTCAAATAATTCTCTACTAAATTGGTAGCATGTTCGTCGAAACCTATATTTCCTAGTCTCCGTAACAGTATTTTGTGGTTTATAGAATCAAAAGCCTTTGAAAGATCTAAAAACGCCCCTGTAACATTTTTTTTCTTGTTGAGTTCTAATCTTATTTGTTCTGTCGATTTCAGGATAGCATCAATTGTTGAAATTTGTTTTCTATAACCAAATTGACTAGCCGACAATAATTGCTCCCTTTCGAGGAAACTTGTGATTTGTGAACTGAACGCCTTTTCAAAAATTTTTGACAAAGCAGAAGTGACAGAAATAGGTCTATAATTGAGTGGGTCTTCGGGATTCCCTTTTTTGAAGAGTGGAGTTACACAAGCTTTTTTAAGATCTTCTGGAAATTTTCCTTCTGTAATGAATTGATTAATGAGATAACATAGTGGTTCCGCTAGCGCTGCTTTAGCATCTTTTATTGCCCAAGCTGGTATTTTTGAAGGACCGACTGGTTTACTTGTATTCAAAGAATCTATGAGCACATTTGTTTCCTTGGTTGTTATATACCGGAAATTGAAACACTTTCTCGGAGCAGTTTTAGGAGGAATGTTGTTTGTTTGTTGCAAGCCAATAAACTCTCCTAGAGTCGAAAATCTGTAATTTAGAAGATTTGCGATTTCCATGGGCTTTGTTATCTTATCACCAAAACTGTTTAATAAAGATTGAATTCTTGCTTGAGTCTTTTGTTTATTACGAAGATCTTGAATGAATTTCCATCTGGCTTTTTCACTGTTTAACTCCATAAAATTTGAAAGAAGTTGTTTTTCTTTTTGACGGATTAAATCATTTTTAGTTTCATCATCGCTAATTCTTGAAAACTGTCTTTTTGTTTCCTCACATAACCATTTTTCTTGAAGCAAGAATTTTGGTTTATCTGTTCTAATATAACAGGTTTTAATTGGAGCATGTAGTGCTAATGCTCTTTCAATAATTCTTTGAAATTCTAATAACATCATATCTCCTGTCACTGCACCGTAAAAGTGTCTCCAGTCTGAATTTTTAATAAAATTTTGGAATGCTATGGCTGAATATTTTTTTTTGTCAAAAAACTTTTTCTTTGTTGTTTTTGATTTTAGCATCACAGATTTAAGAACTGTGATTGTTGCAAAATGATCAGTTTTCAAAATCGTATCCGCTACTATGCCAGTTTCGAAATCGTCTGTTATGATATAATCGATAAGTGTTGAAGAAGAGTTAATCATTCTTGTAGCTGTGTCATTATTCGTTGGTTTAAGGTCATATGGAGAAATTACAGATTGCAGCAGACTTCTGTCGCGCTTTGCAAAATAGTTTAAATTGTAGTCTCCAGCAAGTATAACAGATTTTCCTTCAGCCATAGCAAGATCAATTCCCAGGACCAATTTTTCCAAAAACATCTTAACAAGTTTTTTTTCCGGACAGTATGATAAATTCAAAACGCATTTCTTTTTTTGTATGCTCAACTCAACCCATAAACTTTCAAAAATTGTATCCGGAAAGCAGTTGAGATCATCGCGGAGACGAGGTTTTAATAATTTTGGAATGTACATGATAATACCACCACCTTTTGTTTTTGTTGTTTGGATGCGATCTTTTCGAAAACAGTCAAAGTTTTGCTTATCTATATGCCAAAATTCTTCCGGATGGTTTTGTGACAACACACAAATCTTTCACAACACACAAATCTTTCACAACACACAAATCTTTCATTCTGTACAGTTGCTTCTTGACCTTCATTTTTTACAATTTTTGCAAATTGTAAAATTGGAATAATTTTTGCAAATTTTGTATACCTAAAATCCACAAAGTTTGTAGCTATTTTGTACAAAGTTTGTAATTAAATTCCATTATTTAATATGCACATCACTGCGCTTAATTGTGATCTGAGTTGGTATAACAACTTTGTATGAAATAGCTACACACCCGCAAATGAATGTGAACAGGTGAATTTGAGTCTATGCATTTCATTGCTTAATTGAGCCCGCTTTGGTATCGCGTTTGAATTAAAGTTTTCATGAACTACTCGCAAAATCATCCGGATCAAATTACATTTATAATTACATACTTTGTGCATTTGAGGCACCTTGAATAGTGCCTTGAAGTTAAACTGAACAGTACAAAATCAGCTTCAATACTTGTCAGCCCATTTTCGCAATTATTAAATTGGCCATTTTTGTGGTAGCTGCCTGTACTTCTTTCACTTCAAAGTAGCTTAAATTTCGATTGTAACCCAAGTCTATGAAAATATTGCAAGTCCCATGTATAAAAGTATCAAACTGGACTGTCACAATTTAGGTGGAAAGCTGTTTTCTGATATCATGCCGAGAGAAATTTAGGAAATCATTTTTGAAGTAGATTTTTAGAATCAATGCTATCAGAAATCAATAGCAGATTGCCATGTTCCGTTTTAAATCGACTTATTCCGTCAGTTTACAAGTTCATATTCAAGGCCCTTTATTCAATCACAGAGCTTAGTCAATTGATGATCAGTCGTGAATCGGATTCCTATTTTGTTCACTGCTTCAAGGTCTAATGTAGGAACTAATGTTGCTTTTAGAAATAAACCTCCAACAGAAATTTTTTTCATACTTAGTCAAATCAGAGAAATAAAACGAAAAAGCACAAGGAAATTTTAAACCCAAACTTTCATGTTTAAAAACTCCACATCTTTGCTCGGCATATTCTAGAGTTTTAGATTTTCCGCTTTTCGGTGAGAGATTTTGAAACTGTCGGCTATTGAAAAATCACAAACTGCGTGCGTTTCATCAAGGTTAAGTGACACCGCAGAAGTTATTTTGAAGTTCTCAATGACTTTATCAGAGTACGTAACCTATACATAAACCACCTCAAGAATAGCGTGGAAGTAAGCACATTGTACGCTTATATTGATAAGCATACAAACTATGTTGTATTATGCTTGTCTCGAAAGCAATGGACCTTGGCTTTTTAAATGTTCATTCATTTTTTTTGCAAACCTTTGTTGTTTTTTTGTCACTTTTTGTAATATAATTTGTTTTTTTTCCAGTGATCTGATTATAATTTGATATAATCTGATTATGCGTCTAGTAAATTCTGGAGTTGATTCCTGGTCGTTTTCTACTATGGCTTTCTCATATTAACATTACAAATTTCTAATCACTTTTCATTGCAGACGTTGACGAGTGCGTGGAGCGAGTTAAGATTTGCGGGGACAACTCCAACTGCTCTGACACTGTTGGATCATACACATGCCAATGTCACTCTGGATACTTCTCGGCTAACACCTTTGAAGACGACTGCCAAGGTCAGCTACCTTCCTCAATTAACTCAAATATTAACCATCCTAGATTCATATCCCGTTAAAACAAAAGTTGAACCACATTGGCAGCATTTTCGGGATTTGGAAACACTTGAATTAACTTGAAATGCTCGACGATGTCATTTCTTTTTCTTTGAAAGGTTTGCCATATGCTTTGTAGACAACGATTTTCTAGATGGATGTAGCTGTAAAAAGGTCAATACAGTCTACCGATAGGTTTCAATTCAACTCTGTCATAAGCAAAGATCAATAAGTCAACGTATCAATTAACGATCATAGCAACATCACGTTCCTTGTAACAAGTGAAATTAGACGGCAAGATTTTTTAATGCTCATTTGGCCGGTATTTTGTCTAATAACGCATTAGTTCAATGCCAGTCTCCATTTTGTACCAATGCATCCAAAAAGCCGAAAAATATTGAGCCGAATCATGTCTTATTTGATAGGTCTTAAGATTAGATTTACTTGAAATTATGTTAATTGCACTTTTTCCGAGCTTTGTACGTAAATTGGAACGATTTCTATGCGTATTTAAATACTCGATTCTGATTGGCTAAGAAAAATGACGCATTTTGATGTACATTACTCGCTTTAATTCTATTTAGTTACTAACATCCTCCGGCCCAGAAGAAGATGCTGGGAGAATCGGTACTAATTTTACAAGCGGGCGAACGAGCGAACCGGAAGACGTGCGCAATACGGCGGAGCGTGCGACGCTGTCGGAACCGTAACGAAGTTCAGTGATCCGAGCAGTGGGGTAGTAACCCCTTGGGTTGGTCTCTTCAACTACCCAAACCAAATCACCGGTCTTAAGGTGATGCTCGGCAGGCGTCTGCCACTTGGAACGTCGGTTCAGCGCCGGTACGTATTCTTTGATCCAACGAGACCAAATAGCGTTAGCGTAAGACTGCGCGCGGGCGTAACGTTTACGGTGATCGAACTCATCTACGCCAATGATGGACGGGAGACTACGTGCTTGGTTACCGAGGAGAAAGTGATTAGGTGTTAATGCTCCTAGGTCGGACGGGTCGGCGCTTACGGGCGTTAGCGGACGTGAATTAAGTGCATGTTCGACCAGACAAAAAGTGGTACTTAAAACCTCATCCGTGAGGCGACGTGTTCCAAGGATTGTGTAAAGTACGCGCTTGAAACTACGTACTAGCCTCTCCCAGATGCCACCTTGGTGTGGCGCACTGGGCGGGTTGAACCTCCACTTGATGCCTTTGTGGGCAAGTTCTACAGCGATGTTGATGGTGTTCCACTTTTCGATGTTCTCGCGTAGTTCTTTTTCCGCGCCAACAAAGTTAGTGCCATTGTCTGACCAAATAATGGCTGGTGTACCCCGACGGGAGACGAACCGCTCCACTCCCATTACACACGAACTGGCGTCCATGGAAGGAACGATTTCGACATGAACGGCACGAGTAGTTAAGCATGTGAAGAGGAAACCCCACCTCTTCTCGGTAGTCCTACGTACAGTAACGTAAAACGGGCCAAAGTAGTCGACTCCGGTGTTCGTGAAGGGAGGAGACTGGTATGCAAGTCTTTCTACTGGGAGATCAGCCATGATGGGTTGAATAGTGGCAGCGCGGAACATCCTGCACGTAAGGCAGTTAGATTTAATGGAACGTAGTGAGGAACGTAATTTAAGGATAGTATAACGTTCTTGTACTTTTGCCCGCAGGTAATCAATACCTTGATGATGATGTTTGACGTGCGTGTGCCTGAGGAACAACTTTACAAACGCATGGCGTGCGTCCAGAACGATAGGATGTTTTACATCAAAGTCAACTTCGACCAACCGCTT
This sequence comes from Convolutriloba macropyga, assembly GCF_964194025.1. NCBI lineage: Eukaryota > Metazoa > Xenacoelomorpha > Acoela > Convolutidae > Convolutriloba > Convolutriloba macropyga. The sequence goes on from NW_027449267.1 coordinate 18,107, forward strand.
GATGCGGCCTGCCGATCGGATTAGACGATTTGGCCCAATAAAGGGAGAAAACGGGGCAATACGGCTACTCCGTTTAACGGGTTTGTTTTCGAGAAGATCTTTTCTCTCTGCATTGAATGACTCCCCTTGCACAAGATACTGGAGATGACGCTCGGCTTCGTCAAGCTCCGTGGGGTCTATGATGCTACCATCGACGTTACGGTAACATTCGTGAGAAGGTAACAAGCGGAGTGCGTACGCTGTTATCCGTAGCAACTTCTGATAAGAACTGTACTTATCGAAGGGAATTAGTTGCGGGGGCGGTTCCTTAGTTGACTTGGTTACGGATGTGGCCAATGATGTATTGGTTTCGTCAGTTTCCTTGGTTACTATACCAAGTTTGATGTTTTTAACTACTTCGATGCTTGGTTCGAACGGGAATTCCTTGGTTCTTAAGAAATCTGGACCCCTCACCCAGCTACTTGATTGCAAAACCTCAGCGGACATACCACGAGTACCGGCATCTGCTGGATTATTGCTTGAGGCAACGTGGTTCCATTCGTCAACGCTAGTGTGTTCTAAAATCTCGCAAACACGGTTTGCAATAAATATTGGGTGCTTGGTTGCAGAGTTAAGCCATTGCAAGACAGTAGTGCTGTCGGTCCACATGAAAACCCTGTTGACTTTTACTGTGAGAGCTCGACAGATATCTTGTTTCAATCGAGCGGCCAGTAGCGCTGCCTGTAATTCCAGCTTTGGAACAGTCATGACCTTCATAGGTGCTACGCGAGCTTTACCCAGGACAAACGCAAGCTCCGTTTGGGGCCCACTCGAAGTAGTTACTCGAGCTCGGAGAAATGCAACGGCACTGAAAACTTCTTGTGAACTATCGCCAAACATGTGTAGTTCCAGGTGTTCAAAGTTTCCAGAAAAGTAGCTCCTTGGTATAGTGATTGCGGCAAGTTTGGGTAGTTCTACACTCCATTCGAGGAACCTTTCAACAGTGTCTTTTGGTAATTCTTCATCCCAATGCTGCCCGCTGACACGCCAGATGTCCTTTAGTAACAATCGGGCACCAACAGTAAATGGTGCCACTAGGCCGATGGGATCGAACACCTTAGACACTAGGCTCAATACCAAGCGTTGTGTTAAAGACTTAGTTACTGTACTGGAGGTACCCCGACTCACAACTAGAGTATCATTGTTGTGATCCCATTTCAACCCAAGCACGTGCGAAGAATCCTCCTTAGATGAGGCAATTACTTTTGGTTCGGTAGACTGAGTTGACCCATCAATTCTATCAGCCAGATTTGGTACATTGCTTAGAAACTTAGTAAGCTTAAACCCACCTAGATGGAGAAGATGTACCAACTCCTTCGATATTTTGAGAGCCCTCTCAGGTGACTCCACCGAATCCAAGTAATCGTCCATGTAGAAGTTTTCTAGGACGGCTTTGGCTGCTTCCGGGTACTGATTAACATTGTCTCGGGCCGTGCGTTGCAGTGCATAGTTAGCGCATGTGGGCGAGTCTTTAGCCCCGAATATATGGCGCGTGTATTGATACACTACAACATTTGTTGTGGGGTCCTCCCGCCACAAAAAACGCAGTGATGGCTGGTCCCAATCAGGGACACCCACTTGGAGGAACATACCCTCGATATCTGCGGACACGGCAAACTGATGTTGACGGAACCTAAGTAGTACGTGGATTAGGTTTTGGAGCAGGTCGGGGCCAGTGAGCAAAGATTTATTCAAAGAAGTACCGTGGAACTTTGCTGCACCATTTAATACCCTACGCACTTTTCCCGGTTTGTTCGGATTGATTACGGGATGGTGTGGTAGGTACCACTCTCTATCCGACCGTTGCTCTACCTTGTGAGCATCAGGGACTGTAACCAAGTAACCTTTTTCCAAGTCTTCACGGATGGTATTAGCATAAGTTTTTTTCAATGATGTATCTCTCGATAGCCGCTTTTCGAGAGACTTGAGCTGTACCAGTGAAGAAAAGTAGTTATTCGGGAGCTGGGTGTTGTCATCAGCCCATAACATACCGACATCGTATCTTTGGCCGTTATGGAAGGTTGTTGTTTCAAGTATTTCCTGCGCGCGAGCATCCGCTGCGGATCGTGGGTCAACTTGCTTGAACGCGCCGTACGATTCCATATCATACCAAGATTTAACCTGACAAGCTAATTCAAAATCCTGTTCAATATTGGCTTTGAAACACACCGAGACTAAACTTGAACTTGACGGGAGTGGGCCACTTAAAACCCAACCTATGGGCAAGCGGACAGCGAACGGTGAGCACTTTTCGTCGGCTGAAAAATACTCTAACGGGCGGATGGCATGGTAGACATCCTGTCCAAGTATCATCTCAATTTCTCCATAGCTATATCTTACTGGATCTAGAACTGCCAAATGTGGGTACGTTTCCTGCATGGACTTCACGTCAATGATGTCGGAACCTACGTTTAATGTTTCCCTCACGTAGGGACGTACGGTAAATGCTTCGAAGTCTTGATCTTTGTGAGGTGTCACAGTCAATTGAACCACCTTTGTGTCTATGAGTTCTTCCGTGTTTATACCCTTGACGGTCAGTTTTAATGCGGTACCCTGCAAACCGAGTCTGGCTGCGAGACTATCGGACACCCAAGAGTTACTGCAGGCGGTATCGCATAAAACCAACGCCGTAGTATTGGCACCAGAAGAATTAGTAAGTTTCAGTTCCGTGACCTGAAGGAGGCCTTTAACATCCGTCACGGAAGACAAAGTGGTTGTTTTGCTTGGTTGCTGTTGACCCGTAGATGGCCTACTTGTACCTGCGTTCGACTTCGAAGTATCGATGTTGTTGTTTGTTGAGGGTTTAGCTGGAAAAACTCTTTCAGCTCCATGAAGTAAGGTGTTATGGGAGCTGTTGCAACCATCTTTCCTACATTTACGGGGACTTGGGCATTGCCTAAACATGTGTTTATCACGCAAACAAGAGAAACAGAGCTTTGCCTCAGCCACGACCTTGGCTCTCTGCGTGGGGGTCTTTTCCTTAAAGACACGACATTCCCACAACCGGTGGCTGCCTTTGCATACAATGCAACTAGAGATTGATGTTGACGGAGATCTTTGTTGCGGCTTAGGGTTACTCTTCTGTTGCGTATTTGCAGCAAATGCCTTTGAAGCAACTTTTGATCTTGTTACTGAGTTGTTGGTATCCTCAGTCCTTGCTTTAGTTGCGGTATTCTTCATTAAATCGTGCGCTTCGGCCTTCTCTTTTAACCAATCGTTGAAATCAAGAAGAGTAGGTTTCACCCAATGCTTTTTGACCGTGAAGAGTGACCATGACTCCTTCATGTTGGGTGGTAGCTTCTGTACGGCAGTGTTGAGAAGCGCAGCACTCTTTAAATCCGAATCATATGACAGCGATTTAAATACCCCGACAAGACTTGAAATGCACCCCGAGTAGTTAATGATGTTATCGCTATTGTGCATCTTCAGTGGTGGAAAGCTGTTGAGTTTGTCCAAATGTGCACTTACAACCGCCTGTGGTTGGCCAAATTTACGTTCTAAGGTCCTCAGTGCGTCTTTGTACATTGCGCCGCAGTAGGCGAACTCAGCTATAGTTGTTTTAGCTTTACCTGTTACGAGGGTCTTAAGGTATGTCAATTTTACATCATCAGTTAAGGACTGAGAGTCAATTGCGCTTTTAAATTGACCATACCATTCGTGCCACTGTAGAGGATCCCCACTGTATTGTGACAACTTCCATTCGGGTAGTGGGTCATTCCTCTTGCTAGATAAGGCGTCAGTGAATGCCTTAATCAAGCTTGCATTTTCAGATGCTGGCGCTGGAGGCGTGGGATGCGGTGGGCCACCCCAACACAATGGTATCGGAGCAGTATGCCCGTATGTTGGATGTATAACCGGCGTGACGAAAGGTGGCACGATGTTAGTAGTTGTACTAAAGGGGTTAACAGGGATGCTACAGTTAGCTGCGTAGTTGCTTTTTGGATTATGTTGTGCACTCATTTGCAAGATGGGATGGCTGATGGTGGGGTTAGCTGTGCTTGGGGGTAGGTACGGTTGAACATTTTTGTAGGCGGTAGCATTATTTGTCGCCTGGTTTACGTTTGGGGGTTTATTCTGTGGAAAACTCCACAAGTTTAGATCAAGGTTACAGTTCTGGGGAGGTCTTTGTGCTGTAGGACACGGTACCAGGCGGGTTTGAGGTGAATGGACAATGTTTTGTTGTGGAATGTTGGGGACGGGTAAGTATGTTGCTGTGCTCGCTGGAATGGGCGACGGAATCACGGGAGGCTGAGGATTTAATAATTGTTGAGGCGGGATTACGGGTGGCGGGTTCACGAGTGGGTTTAGAGGTGGAGGGACATTATGCGGGGAATGGGCAATAGGGACTTGTGTTTGGTGTTGAATGTTACTTTGAGGTGGATTCTGTTGTTGCGGAACATGAGGCATTGACATATGTAATTGACAAGGCACACTGGAGCTTTTTGGACCAAAGAATTGATTTATTTGTGGGTTTGTTGAAAAATCAGGTACAAAGATGGCGTTCGTTGGTGCAATAGCGGGTGACGGTGGCCGGGGAGGTTGCATAGGTGGCTGAAGTGGTGGAAGTGCAACATTTTGTACGTCGACTGATACTTGGTTCACCTTACCACTGCCTGAGGGACTATGTGCCTGCTCGACTCTTTGATCAATGAGTGATTGCTGCAGTTGAGCCTGGAGATATTCCCGATATAAAGCTTCCTGCTGGGCAACAGAAATTGCAACTCCTGGCCGTGTGTACTGAGAAAGCATTTCAAGATGATGTAAGTTATCGGCAACATGACTTGGGTTTTCTGGAGGATTACTAGGGGAAGTATCTTTAACAGGAGGGTCGGCGGTTGCTGAACCAGGACGAGAAAAGTTTAACTCACTTGAATTACCTGCTGGAAACGAATTTACCCAATCCTGAACAAGTCCCTGACTTCTATCTGATCCCCTATCTTTAAACAAATTCAGTTCACTTGAGTGGTGACTAAACAATGAATGATTATCCATTAAATCAGCCTCATCTAATTTAGCTGCTGCAACACGCTGGCGGTGGTCTTCCTCCAATTCTTGAAGTGCCATCTGTTCCATTTGTATTTCAAGCTCCTTTTTTCTCATGGCAATTTCGTGTTTTTGTTTAGCGAGGCGCATGGCAGCTTGTTCTTGTTTCTCGGCCTCTTCGCGTTTTAGTTTTGCAATGAGAAATTCATGTTTACGCTGGCTAGACATTGATGATGTTGTTCGGCGTGAACTTCTCTTAGATTGGCCTTGAAGATTAGCGCCCTCACATACGGTGTCTCGGTCAGCAACTGAGTCAATATAGCTTCTAGCCGCAAGCAAGAATTTATCATTGTTCTTGGTTACATCATCCAACCATTGCTCAAGGACAGGGTAAATTGAATCTGGGTTCTCCGCTTTACTGGCTAAGTCAAATAGTTCTTCATTCTTATGCACCAGTTTACTGAAGACATCCTTTAACTTAGAAACCAAGCGTTCAACTTTAACCCTCCTGTCTTGACGATCTATGGCATCTGTGATGTCCTTATGGATGTTACATAACTCAGATTCTAGATTAGATCTTGCATTGAAGAGCTTTTTCAATTTCTCTTGCTGTTCGGTCATGATATTGAAGTGGCCAATTTATCAATGTAGAGTAACTTTCAACCAAACACGTGGAATGAGGGCTATACCGAACCCAAATGACGACGACCTGATAATCAAGACGTCGAAGAGCAGAAAAGAAGTTACCGAGTAATGAATTACTCGGCGAAAGTGATTAACAAATTATAGAGTGCGTCTAATGTGCTTGAAAGCAACGTGAGACTATACAGGAACACAGGAAACCGGGGAAAGAGGACTGAGTGGACGAAGCACGACGAAACGGGAAGTGAAGCGGACGGGGCGGGAAGGACGGGCGATCGGCGCGCAACGCAACAGGGAACGGAACGGAACTGGCAAAAACGCGGGTAGTAAACGGGCGACGCAACGGACGGGACGGAAACGCTGAACGAGCGACGCACGAAGAAACGGGAAACGAGACGGACACAACGGACGAGCGAGTAGCGCGCAAAGAAACGGAAAGGCGGGTCGGAACGGGCAGGAGACGGTTAAGCAGCGAGCGGGGAGGTCGGGAACCACTATGCTAGCAGACCAAAGCAGCAAACTCAACCAAACAAACTAGCCGTAACTCCAGAACAAACTTAAGTCACACCCTAGGAAGAAGGAGAGATGCTACTGCAAGAGACAAACTAGCACAAGTCATTATGGGGCTTTACATATGAAAATAACAAACTAAATTACGGCAAACAATAGTATACTAAAAGGATGAAAAGAGCAAAAAAATTACTAGCCGTAACTCCAGAATAAACTTAAGTCACACCCTAGCAATAATCAAACCTAAACATCCGATCAGCATACCAACAATATTAAACAAAATACAGCAAATATTAATTAATATGCAGCGCTTTTGTAGTCTATGAAAGCTGGAAAAGTGAAGAAACAATCTAGCCGTAACTCCAGAATAAACTTAAGTCACACCCTAGAAGGCAACAAACCAAACCAACTAACAATCATACAGTTACACGCAAACATACAGCAGCAAAAACTAATATACTACAACAGGGGGGCTAGTAAATTAGTAAAGTTGAAAAAGTCCAGGACAAGCCAGCCGTAACTCGAGAATAAACTTAAGTCACACCCTAGAAAGCTATAAGACCTAAACAACAAACCAGCATACTAGCATACTCAACATACTACAGCAAAAACAACAACATACTTCATCACATATGACATACTACATCGAAAATGGGAAAAATAGCGAAGGAAACGAAAAGCGAAGTTTTGGGAGAGCGACGTTATTGAAAACAAAAACGGAAAACGGAGAATTGTAAAGTTAAAGAACGAAAAGAACGCGGACAAAAACGGTACATAAACGAGCGGCGAAAAAAATTATGGGAATTCGATAATTTTTTGTAGGCCGGAGGTTGTGAAAATTTTCACAACTTTTTCTGTGTAATGAGCTTCACTCAATTAGCGAACCTTCTTGCTGGAATTTTTTTTTTTTTAACAAATTTGTCAAAATTTGATGCATTTGTCCAATTTTTTCAAATTTTGGTCAATATTTCGCAATTTCTTGATTACGGAACGGTAATCCAGTAAAATGGACGGTTTTAAGCTTGAATATACGGTTTTATCAATATTCGGTATTGATTTTCTAAAGTTTTCAGAATTGCATCAAAATTGACCAAAATTTTTCAAAATTGAACAATTTAGCATAATGTTTTCTCGGTTTTCTCTATATCAGAGGTAATGTTTTGATATACGAACCGACTTGATCTTTTTTACAAGTTTTCGAAAATTCGGCCAAAAATTTTCAAAATCGATGTTTTTGCGTCTCAAAAATTAGGTTTGCGGGGGTTCCAAACCTATTTTTTTTTTTTTTACAAAGAGTAGTTATATTACTACCCCATGCAATATCGAAAAAAAAATTCTGGGATGGGTTTCTTGCCGTCTAAATTTTTGTTAGAATTATGAATTTACTGCGAAATATTAAAGTATTTTTTTGTTCCGTCTTACAGTTTTTTTTTTGTGGAGATGCTAGCCGTGAACCTGTCCAAGATTGTACATCAGGTGACAACGGGGACAGTCTGAATCGTGCCTTCTCATATTGTACTCGGAATCGCTTCAATCTTGGGCCCAAAATGTGACACAGTCGTTGTCGTTTTCACTGGCTCGCAATGGCCAAGCACCTGTTCTCCTGTTCTCCTGTTCTAGGTCGCAATAGTCTTTCAGATACACGCAGGAGCAGCACAGACATTCCACTAGTCCCCCCAGTTGTCAGTGAACGATCACAGCACCGCCCTCTTTATGAAAACATCGATTCGTTAACAAATAACACTGCAACAGACAACCCCACATCCAAACTGTTGTCCCGTTTGGATCTCGTAATTGCTATGTCAGCTGTTTCCGAGTTATTTTTATCTTTTTCAATTGACCGATTATTTAATTTCACAATTACTAGTGGCGAGAGGGGCGATTCAATTGTAACTTTTGTAACAATTTTATAACAACAATTAGACTAAACGCCAATTTCCGCTTAGGGCGCGGTACCAATATTGTAGCTGTAAAAAGGTCAATACAGTCTACCGATAGGTTTCAATTCAACTCTGTCATAAGCAAAGATCAATAAGTCAACGTATCAATTAACGATCATAGCAACATCACGTTCCTTGTAACAAGTGAAATTAGACGGCAAGATTTTTTAATGCTCATTTGGCCGGTATTTTGTCTAATAACGCATTAGTTCAATGCCAGTCTCCATTTTGTACCAATGCATCCAAAAAGCCGAAAAATATTGAGCCGAATCATGTCTTATTTGATAGGTCTTAAGATTAGATTTACTTGAAATTATGTTAATTGCACTTTTTCCGAGCTTTGTACGTAAATTGGAACGATTTCTATGCGTATTTAAATACTCGATTCTGATTGGCTAAGAAAAATGACGCATTTTGATGTACATTACTCGCTTTAATTCTATTTAGTTACTAACAATGGAACATTAGATTGGCTTTTTAATAGCCGCGTCCTCAATTCCAGGCGGCTATTATAGCGCTCCTTTTTTGCATTTCAAAGATGTTGAATTGTATTGGGGCGCTGTGTTTTTTTTAAGATGTGTTCACACATTTTTCAATGACTTTGATCTTTCAAAACGGGATAAACAGGTAAAACCCAGCTTTAAATGGTCATTTTTAGGAGTTTTTGGGCTCAAAATGGTGCAATTTTTCATGTTTTTTTTTCTGATTTTTTGAGTTTTTGTTTGATTAGTCTTAGGTTGAGATTTTTAAAAGTTGATGAAGGCATTTTGCGAGACAAAATTGTTTGTTATGACCATTTTATGAGCTATATGTTTCGGTACTACAAACACAAACACGCAAAATGATACTAATGTTTGCGATTTTTTTCAGTTTCTTTGATAATTTTTGTCACTTTTTGAGTCTTTTTAGCCCTAGGTGTCAAAAAACCTCCTCCTAGGGGTTGATAAAGGGTTTGATGATAGGTTACTACTTAGTTTCTAGTGGTAATGGAATGGTTTTCATTTTTCTGGCATCATGAATTTTAGCATTTTTTGACAGAACTTGCAATTTGTTTCATATTTTTTTGTCATTATTCAAGTTTTTTAAGTCCCCCAGGGGCCAAAAAACCTCATCAGGGGTTGGATAATAAGCCATCGAATCGGTTTCAACTTTTGAATATGACAAGTTTTAGCATTTTTTTTTGACAAAATTAGCATTTTTTCAGGTTTTTGAAATTTTTTGTCATTTTTCTGTTTTTCTAGATTCAGGGGCCAAGCAATCTTCTTTGAGGTTTGTTAATAGGGCGGCACTGCATAGTTTCTAGTAACAATGGTACGGTTTTTAAGATTCAAATGTCTCGAATTTTAGCATTTTTTTTGATAAAATCTGCAATTTTTTATGTTTCCTGAATTTTTTGTCAGTTTTTGATATTCGTTCATTCTCAAGTGCGAGAAAACATATTCCAAGTTCTGATAATAGGTTACTGCATGGTTTTCAGCTTCAATGGATTTGTTTTCAACAAATTAACCTTTCGACTTTTAGAAGTTTTTTTATAAAATTTGCAATTTTTTTCAAGTTTTTTAAAACCTTTTTATTTTATTTATTTTTTCTTGCCTCAGTAGCCAGGTAGCCTCATCCAGGGTTTTATAGTATGTTTTTAAATAGTTGCTAGGGGGCAATTGAATGGTTTTCAACATTTTATCAGAACGAATTTCTATTTTTTGAAGTTTGAAATTTTTTCTAAAAATTATTGCCTATCGATCTATGAGCCTTGAGTTTTTTAAAGGTTGTAATTGGGATACTGGATAGCCTCTAGAGACACAGAAATGATTTTGAAGATATTTATATCATGATTTTTAGCAACAATTCCTTATAATTTGCAATTGATTTCTTTTCTTAAATTTTTTGGTCAATTTCGAGTTAATCGATCTTCAAGGGCCAATGAACAGTTTTTCAGGTCTTGCAGATATAATACTGGACTGATTTCAAAAGCGAAAAATTGTTTTGAGCATATGCTTGAAATAGGTATTTTTAAAGGGAAAATCTTTGCCATGGGTTTAAAAGCTTCAAGAGTTTTAGCAATGAGTATGTTTTTGTTTAGTTTTGATTCTTTTAGTTTCTAAATTTTTTGATGTATTTGTATATAATATGGCTGGTATTTTTCGATTGATCTGCTCTTCAGGTAGAGTAAGTTTGAGTGTTCCGTTCAATTTTTTGATTTGTATTTCAGTACTTGTCCTGCTATGTTTTTTAAGATGTGTTCACACATTTTTCAATGAATTTGCTCTTTCAAAACGGGATAAACAGGTAAAGCCCAGCGGGCATTTAGTTTCATTAGAGGCGCAATCTGATTTTTAGTAGTCCTTCAAGTGCTTATAGTGGTGCAGCTACTGGGATTGCCTTAATTTAAGGTTAAAAAGTCAAGTTTAGGAGTTTTTGGTCTCAAAATGGTGCAATTTTTCTTGTTTTTTTTTTTGGTATTTTTATTTTTTTGTTTAATCAGCCTTAGGTAGAATTTTTCAAAAGTTAATGAAGGACTTTTGCGAGACAAAATTAGTTGTTATGACCTTTTTTTGAGCTATATGTTTTAGTACTAGAAACACAAACCCGCAAAATTATAACAATTTTTGCAATTTTTTCAACTTTTTCAAATTTTTTGAAAATTGTTTGTCATTTATTGAGTTTTTTCAGCTTCAGGGGCCAGAGAATCTATATTAGGGGTTGATAATAGGGCCGTAGTTAGTTTCTAGTAACAATGGAATGGTTCTTTACATTTAAATGTCTCGAATTTAGGCATTTTTTTTTTATAAAATCTGCAATTTTTTTAAGGATTCCTAAAGTGTTTGCCAGTTTTTGATATTCGTCCATTCTCAAGCGTGAGGAAACAGTTTGCACGTTCTGATAATAGGGTACTGCATTATTTTAGGTTTCAGTGGATTTGTTTTCAACAAATTAACCTTTTGACTTATAGAAGTTTTTTGATAAAATTTGCATTTTTTTTCAAGTTTTTTCGAAACTTTTCATTTTATTTATTTTTTCTTGACTCAGTAGCCAGGTAACCTCATCCAGGGTTTGATAGTATGTTACTAAATAGTTGCTAGGGGCAACTGAATGATTATAAACATTGGATAGCCTCTAGAGACATAGAAATGATTCTGAAAATATTTAAATCACAATTTTTAGCAACATTTCCTTAGAATTTGCAATTGATTTCTTTTCTTAAATTTTTTGGTCATTTTCGAGTTAATCGATCTTCAAGGGCCAATGAACGATTTTCAGGTCTTGCAGATATAATACTGGACCGATTTCAGAAACGAAAATTAGTTTTGAAGATTTTTTTGAAATAAGTTTTTCTAAAGGGAAAAAATTTGCCTTGGGTTTAAAAGCTTCAAGAGTTTTAGCAATGAGTGTATTTTTGTTTAGTTTTGATTCTTTTACTTTCTAATTTTTTTGAGATGAATTTGTTTGTAATCTGGCTGGTATTGTTCGATTGATCTGCTGGTCAGGTAGAGTACGTCAGAGTTTTTCAATCAATTCTTTGAATTGTATTTCAGGACTTGTCCTGCTATGTTTTTAAGATGTGTTCTCACATTTTTCAATGACTCTCATCTTTCAAAACGGGTTAAACAGGTAAAGCCCAGCGGTAAGTAAGTTTCTTTAGAGGCTCAACCTGAGTTTTAGTAGTCCTTCAAGTGCTTAGAGTGGTGCATCTGCTGGGATGGCCTTCATTTAGGGTTGAAATGTTATTTTTAGGAGTCTTTGGGCTCAAAATTGTACAATTTTTCTTGTTTTTTTCTGTATTTTTAAGTTTTTTTTGTTTGATTAGCCTTAGGTAGAAATTTTTAAAAGTTGATAAAGGACTGCGAGACAAAATTACTTGTTATGACCTTTTTTGCTATAAGTTTTTTGAAAATTGTTTGTCATTTTTTGAGTTTTTCTCGCATCAGGGGCCAGGGAATCTATATTAAGGGTTGATAATACGGCACTGCATAGTTTCTAGTAACAATGAATTGGATTTCAACATTTTAGTGTCCCGAATTTTAGCATTATTTTGATGAAATCTGCAATTTTTTTTAAGGTTTCCTAAACTTTTTGTCAATTTTTGATTTTTCTCCATTCTCACGTGCCAGAAAACCTATTACATGGTCTGATAAAAAGTTACTGCATGATTGTTAGTTTCAATGAACTTGTTTTCAACAATATAACTTTTCGAATTTTAGAAATTTTTGTATAAAATTTGCATTTTTTCAAAACATTTTTCTCTTATTCAGTTTTTCTTGCCCCTGTAGACAGCTAACCCCATGCAGGGTTCGATGTTATATTATTAAATAGTTGTTAGGGGCAACTGAATGATTATAAACATTGTAATAGAAAGAATTTCTGTTTTTTTGGATATGTAAATTTTTTTCTAAAAATTATTGTCTCTCGATCTTTGGATAGCCTCTAGAGACTCAGATATGATTCTGAAGATATTAATATCACATTTTTCGGCAATTTTTCCTTAAAATTTGCGATTGATTTCATCTTAATTTTTTGGGTCATTTTGAGTTAATCGATCTTCAGGGGTCTATAATTTTTTTTCAGGTCTTGCAGATATAAAACTGGACCAATCTCAAAATTGGCGTTGAACATTTTTTTAAAATAATTATATTTAAAGGGGTCAATTTTGGCGTTTGGGGTAAAAGGTTCAAGAGTTTTAGCAATGAGTATATTTTTGTTTAGTTTGATTGTTTTAGCTTCTTAATTTTTTGCGATGACTTCGTTTGTGTTTTGGCTGGCATTGTTTAATTGTTCTGCTGGTCAGGTACTTCTAAGTTTTTCTTTCAATTCCTTGAATTGTATTTCGGGACTTGTCCCGCTATGTTTTTTACTTCGTCTAACAGGTTTTTGTTTCGTCTTACCCTGACTTCTTGGGATTGACTTTTTCAATGACTTACCTCTCTAAAAAAATGACTTCTGAACTCACTTATAGAATTTTAAATTTTATGATCAATTACTTGTTAAAGATCAATAGTGTGCATCTACGTTGTGCCAAGCATATATGCCCTAATTCTTGATTAATAGAGTCTTGAGTTTTTGATTTTGAATATCAAATTTGAGATCTTCTCCGTTTGTGCCCGGATTACGTTATCCGCCCCCCAGTTACAGAGCACGTGCCATTATATAGTAAGACAATATGTAAAAATTATTTCACGTGCATCTGAGGGGTGCAAATAATATGCGCCCACTGAGCTGAGGGGGCACAAACGGAAAAGATCGTAATTTTGAAAAACCCTATTAGGGCTCTCTCCTTATAGAGCTTATGTGTCTCATAAAAATGACAGTCCAAATATAACGCAAAAAGTCTAGTGGTCTATTAAAGGACTGGTGGTCGATCTGTCTATCTAATCTATTTAGTTATTTCAAGTCATAGAAGGCCCAAGCTTCTATCGCGGCTATTTTCCGGCAATCTGCCGGCTATGTTTATTCAATTGCGCCTCTATGCAATTTGTCACTTTTCAACTGTATTGATAGTGTTATGGGTTTTTTTTTAATTTTGATCTAGTAGATTGAAATAGACAGACGCACAGCTGGCCAATTCTTGGCTTTAAATATGCTGTAATCTGCAGAAAATAAGGAAGCACAGTAATGTGCATTCGCACAAGAAGAATTTTGACCCCGTTCATCCACATTTTTGGCTTCATTCTCTACCAAATCAGGAAGAGAAAGAACACTTTCAAAAGTTCAAATAGTGTTCAAAATATTTGGTATATTGCTGCCAAAAAAACAACAACAAAAAATTACATTAAAATTCAATGTCTTTTTAAAAAGAATTTTTGATGACAAAGTCCAATAGCGTCACTAGAAAAACAACTTGGGAGCACTCTTAGCGGGGATGGGTAACAAGTAAACAAAAAAAGTAAACGACGTCAAAGATAAAGTTTTCTTTAGAAAACAAAATTATTATTAATGAAAATCATTAGTTATCAATTGAAATCTATAGAAATGTTAAAGTTCAATCATACGTCAATGTAAAGGACAATTTCAGCTGCAAAACAAAAACTCCATAAAAATTTGCAAAACACTGCGTTGAAGCAGTTCAAATCATAAATTGTTCCGTTAAAACATGCTTTATTTTCCCACCTCCTTTGAACGCCATAATGAGATATGTGATCTCAGAACAATCACACTAGGCAACAAGAGGTAAAAAACAAAAAGGGAAAAATTAAGAAAAACATTTTTATCTTTTCAAAAACAGCTGATTCCAAAGTCATAAAAGCATTATCTATCAACTGAAAACATTAAATAGCTTTTTTTTTGTTTCTAAAAAGAAAAACAATTGAGATATGTAATTTCTTAGGATATGTCTTTCTTACGTCTCCAAAAAAGATAAATAGACAAAAATAAAAAATAAAGTATTTTTTTGCGAGAAACCGGTATTGAAGCCGTTAGAAAAAAATAAAGCGCTAAAAACCTCAGATATGTTCAATTTTGCTTTTCCTCAACAACGATAACCTGCTATGTTAACTGTAGGTACTTAGACTAGGTATCAATTAGACAAACTGAGCAAATTTTTAAAAAAACACGTTCACATGTTTTTCAAAAACATTTGATTTCAAAGTCATAAAAAATTAAAGCTATCCACGCAAATCAGTAAATAGTTTTCTTTGCACAGGAGGCAGGAATTTATCCAGAGGTTATCCAAAATTTTTTAGCGATTACAAAAAGAACCACAAAAAATACAACAAAAATTCCTTTCAATTCTGCTAGCAGACGGTGTCGAAGCAGTTGAAACATAATTTTTTCAATAAAAACTGATATCTTCAAAAGTGTTTTCATGTTAAGCGTCTATAATCTGATATCTGGCTGGTCATATTTGTGACAAGACCAAAAAAAAAGACCTCAAGATTGAAAAAGGTCCAAAATCGAAAAATTGCTGTGAAAATTTGTAGCATCGAAGCAGGTGACCTGTCTTTGATGACTGAAAGATAAATTTTGACCATACAAAAAGAGAAAGTCGCTGAGCTCAATAATCCATTGTTTATTTTCCGAAAAAAATTAATATAAAAATTCAAAACGGACATAGGCTTTCCAGTAGATAGGTTTCCATGAAACTCATTAGAAACCAAATCGAAGATGTCATTAGTAGGTTTTGACTGGAGTTGTTCTTTTCTGTAAATAACGTTAAAAAATGCGAAAAAACTTTTAAGAAGTCTTCGACTGATTTCAATACGACTTTTAGTTTCGAAAAAATGATTAGACCTAATCTAGCCTTGCTTTTGCTCTTCGACCATTAGGAACATGCAATTTGTCCAAATATCATAGATGTGTAAAATTTGACAAAAACCTCAAATATCAAAATTAAATGATGCATTTTGCATCATTATCGATTTGAATTAGCAAGAAAAAGCGGACAGAGTTTTGATTCAAGAACATTCTCGAAAGGATGCACAAGTTAAACTAGCTTCTGTCGGTGATATTTAAACAAAGTTGACTAAAAAATCTTATTTCATGCCATTTTTGTTCGTTACCATCTTTAGTTATATTTTATAACATATTTTTCAGCAACATTGGCAAAAATTTGCTTAAATTTACGGAAAATGTGAACAATAACAACAAATACTCCTTCAGCCTCAAGATATCTAAACCAATACAACCCTTACACCAGTCGTTGTTTGAATCTGTCATTTACATTAATGCAAAATCTGTTGAGTCTCTCACATATATGACGTGTCTCAGTATCAAATTTTGCTTGAAAAAATTCAAAAAAAAATTATGAACTAAACTGGCAAAATTGATGATGAACAATAATTTATTAATGATGAACAATAAGAATTAATGATGAACAATAAGAATTAATGATGAACAATAAGAAGACTGCATATATCGTGTTTGCTCCATCAAAAAAAGCACGAACTCCGTCTCATCTCAAGGTTAACGATGTGAACATAGGAGAATCGTCGTCGGTAAGATATCTAGGAATAATACTAGACAACAAAATAAACTTTAAAGAAGAGATCAAAAGAATGCTCTCCAGAATGGCGTGCAGCATCAAAATCTTGAAAGATATAAGGAACTGTTTTCCTATAAAAACTAGAGTAACACTATTGAACGCGCTTGTTTTAAGTCACATTCAATACTCATCTCTTGTGCTTGTTGGTATCAGAAAAAATCTCATGATAACATTAGAAAAACAATTTAATTGGGGAATAAAAGTGTGTTTCAAAAGAAAAAATGTTTGATCGCTCGACTGATTTAAAAATAAAAAACAGAATCATGCCTGTTGAATTCCTTCTCAAATATCGATGTATGGTATTTTTCATGAAATATGTTAGGAAACAATTACCAGCTTTTAGTAACAACAATGAATTGCAAACCTCCAATTGTAAGCAAAATGCGAGAACGGGAAAAATTTATCCGGCTATGAAAATTAATTCGGAATTCCTCGATAAATATTGATGCTGCAAGCCATGAAATTGTACAATGAAGTTCCATATGAACAAAGACAAAAACTTGATAAGGTTAAAAACATCAAAGGTTTTTTGAAAGAATTCTATTTCAAGGAATATCTGAAGGACCCAAAGGCACGGGAGTACAGAGATTTGTTGAGGGACCTTTTTTAAGCTTTCATTGTTTTTAATTTCCTAATTATCCAATATAATTTTTTTAAATATTTTTAGTATTCCAAACGTTGTAAATAAAATATATTCTTATTGTTTTATGTATTTTAGATTTTGTACATTGCACATTGCCATTTTGTTGACACTTTTAAGGTGTGTAACATTTTGGAATTCAATGTTTTTTTTTATTGAAGACTGAAAGCTTCGTGATATCGTTGTGCGGTGTGATGGCGTTTTGCGTCAACAAATTTTGTTCATATTTTACCTGTTTCCAAAAATTGGAAATTGGTACAAGGTAATTGGATGAGAAAAATATAACGGGTTTGATAGTGCTCCAAAAGTTTGAGCGTCTCCAGACAGACAAATACTAAGACAAAAGTATAACTTTTTCCGGTACTTTGGTTAATATATCTTGCGGATTTCTTCATGCGCAAAAAAGCACTGCTAATAATACTTCCTTGATAAAACTTTTGACTATTAAGAACTGCATTGAAATAGAACATTTCAGATATAAACGAATGTGATGAGGGCATTTGCGGATCCTACTCTTCGTGTGAGAACCTGGATGCTACATACAACTGCACTTGCTGGAACGGATTCGAATCATTGTTGGGATCTCATGAAGACTGCATCGGTAGGAGCTTTGGCTATAAATTATAACAAGGAGTCTCGTTAATGTGCGTTCGCACATGATGTTCCGACCCGAGCTCATCTACATTTTGACTTAATTGTCAACCAAATGAAGAGATAACAAAAATAGATGTTTGAGTTCTAAAAAACCATTACACAACCTAACTACTAATTGAATTACACCATGCCATGCCTCATTACAGCGCTAACGAGATCTGAGATCTGCCATTAAAGAAGTTACGAGAAAAAACAACAAAATAAGCAAAAACAGAAATTTCATGGCAAAAACTCAATATGTAAACTTGAAAGCACCTGGTAACAATGTCAACACGCAGTCTGATATAACCTTGACTACACAAATTTACTTTTTCCTAACTATACAGCAGATGGAAAATTTCCATAATGAGACTAGGCAACAAGTCGACAAAGAGAACGGATAATGAGGCGAATTTCAAAAATTAATCAACATCTTTTAAACCAAGAAATTAGCTTTTAACCAAACAATCCTTGATGAATTTACTAAAAATTCATTAAGAAACCACGAGAACCTGTTTTTAGTTAGACTCAGTCGTAGAAATGGACTAAAGATGAAGAAAAACTCAAAAAATTACAAACGATATGCGAAAACAAAAATTATTGATACAATTAAAATCATTCGCTATTATCCGAGTAACTTATTTTTAATTCAATTGTTATTTATACCAATTCAGCTAAACGATTTTTTTTAAGAGATGAAATAAGTTCACTTGGGCCATATTTGAAAACCATTGAGATGTCATTACGCGATTGTGCTGAAAGAAGAAAAAAACACAAAAATTGACCTCTCAAAAAACGTTTATGAAAACGCATTTCATCCAACAAACAATACATCAGTGACGACATAACATCAGAAGATACGTTATTGTCTGAAATACAAGAAATTGGATGGGACCTCTCAATGATGCAAATGTGTTACGATTGGACGAAAAGAAAAACAAAAACTGAAAAGATTGGAAAATTTTTGAAAATGTTTAACATAAATTTTACGACTATTCGCTATAAACTGACTGCTACGGGTAAATTTATTCAATCAATCTTCAATTACAAGCTTATAGGACCGTTTTTGCTGTCTATGGCAACGTAAAGAACAAAAAGAAACAGGCAATAATAGCAAATTCAAGAAAAAAATTGAGCGAAGATAGAGGTCCTCTCATTACTGACACTGACTTTCCGTTCACGGAAATAAGCTTATGATTGGTTATTACTTAAAAAAGTTTTTCCGAAATTTATTTTTAAAGTCTTAACAGTCATTAGCTGTCCCCTCACAGCACTAGATAGGTTCACTTAATACTCATTACGGAATAAATTGCACTTTTTTGCGATGAATGTATGCCATAGGACTCCAAAAAACTAATGAAACCTCAAAAAGAAAATCAAAATTTCAATTAAAGTTACGAAAATCAGAGTTGAAGCCAAAAAAATATGAGCAAATCCTTGAAAACGGAGAACTTGTTCATTAGGCAACGCATTTCATCCAACAAACAATACATCAGTGACGACATAACATCAGAAGATACGTTATTGTCTGAAATACAAGAAATTGGATGGGACCTCTCAATGATGAAAATGTGTTACGATTGGACGAAAAGAAAAACAAAAACTGAAAAGATTGGAAAATTTTTGAAAATGTTTAACATAAATTTTACGACTATTCGCTATAAACTGACTGCTACGGGTAAATTTATTCAATCAATCTTCAATTACAAGCTTATAGGACCGTTTTTGCTATCTATGGCAACGTAAAGAACAAAAAAAACAGGCAATAGTAGCAAATTCAAGAAAAAAAAATTGAGCGAGAATAGTGTCGAAGGCATTAAAAAATGAACTTTTCAGAAGAAGCTTTTCTATTTTCAATTAATTTTTTAACAGGATTGGGAGTCTTCTTTTTTAACAATATGACTTCGAAAAACCATTAAATTTGAATAAATAAATTAGAACTACCAAATTTTTGAGGAAACTCGTGGTATCAACGCCATTAAAATCAATAGCTTTCAACGGAAGCCAATAAATACGCCTAATTATGCCTTGCTGAGACAAGGATGTTTGTCATTCATAAGTTATCAATAAGACAATACAACAAGTCAATAACTATGAAAACAACAACAATTACAGGCAAAAAATTCAGTAGAAAATTGCGAGAAAGTGTTGAAGCAATTTAAACGATGAGCTCTTCTCTGAAAACTTTATCCATGATTCGTTGAACGCCTTTCCTAAGATCATGGGAACTCTCATTATTAGGATAATGTGATAAAATTTGTAAAGGAAACAAAAAAAAGAAAGAAGTATGCAAAAATTTTAAAAAAGTTATGGAAACTCGTGGCATTGGAGTCGTAAAACTAACAGGTAGAAGATAAAACTGCTAACCAGAATAGTTTCTAGTTACAATAGCAAGTAAGGGGACCAGTCAATACTGGGGCTGACCAACAAATCACGAAAATAAAATAAAAGAAAATTGTTAGGGTTCAAAAAAGTTTCGAAAAATCCGTTTTAAAGTCTTAACAAACATTAAATTCAATAGGTTTCAACAGAAGTCAATATATACGCTAAGACATGCCCTGATAAAAAGACAATGATGTTTAATATGCATAGGTAATCAATAAGACATCAAAATAGGCCTTATAACTATGAAAACAACAACAAAAACAAGCAAAAACCAAAAATTCAGTAGAGGAGAAAGTGTCGAAGCCATTGAAACCATTAGCTTTTCTCTGATAACTTATTCTATGGTCTATCCAAGGTCTTCTTTAAGCCAATGGGAGCTATCATTATCAGGATTGTGCTATATTCTTTCAAAAGAAACCAGAAAAATAACAAAAAATTTTAAAAAATTTTTTGAAATCTTGTTGCATTGAAGTCATATACTGAATAATTAGAAGATAAAACCGCTAACCAGATTAGTTTTGTTTGATATAGGAAAGATAGAGGTCCTCTCATTACTGACACTGACTTTCCGTTCACGGAAATAGGCTTATGATTGGTTATTACTTAAAAAAGTTTTTCCGAAATTTATTTTTAAAGTCTTAACAGTCATTAGCTGTCCCCTCACAGCACTAGATAGGTTCACTTAATACTCATTACGGAATAAATTGCACTTTTTTGCGATGAATGTATGCCATAGGACTCCAAAAAACTAATGAAACCTCAAAAAGAAAATCAAAATTTCAATTAAAGTTACGAAAAGTCAGAGTTGAAGCCAAAAAAATATGAGCAAATCCTTGAAAACGGAGAACTTGTTCTTTAGGCTTCGTTTGACTGTAAATTAGATTCGTCATAAACGGAACCTCGATATGAAAAGTGACTAATCTCTTGCTGACTTAAAAAGGAACAAAAAAAATTAAAAGTTATCTAAATAAAGATTTTTTTTATTTAGTGAACTTCCCTATGAGACCAGAACTGTTCTTTTTTATCGACTCTTGCCTATTAGGAAGAGAAAATTGATTCATTTTATGGAGTGAAATGTAATTTCAAAACACTTGAAGAACGTACACTAAAATTGAACAAATTCATGCCAAATATCCCGTGTTCACATAAAACTTCAATCCTCGATAACTCCTAGAAAAAAAACGAAATTCAAAAAGATCTTTTTAATTTTGAACTCTACGCTGGACGAGCTTTTTAATGATACTTGTGTTTTGTTTTGTTTTGATTTTTTGTTCATTGAGCTTCATTTGATTGTAAATGAGGTTTGTCATTAACGGAACTTGGATATGAAAGGTGACTAGTCTCTAGGTGACTTGAAACAACAAAAAAAGTATGCAAAATGTTCTAAAAAAGAAGAGCTCTCAAAGAACTCAATTTTTTTATAGTAAACTTCCCTATGAGACCAAAACTAGTCCTTTTTATCGCCTTTTGTCTATTATTAACACCAAATTGACTTAATTTGTGGCAGAAATTTAATTTTGAATTAAACTTCATAGAAAAAATATTAATTCGAATAAAAATTACGGTAAAAGTGAACAAAAGTGAACCAAATACCCCCTGTTCACTTTAAACCTCGATAACTCCTCGAAAACAACGAAACTCAATATAAACTTTTAATTTCGAATTCTACGATGGATGAGCTTTTTAATAATACCACTCACATTTCTCTACGATGAATATATCGATCGGCCAAAATTGTCTGAAGAAAAAAAAATCCATTTGAGTATATAGTTCCTCCCCCCACGAGTGGGGTCGGAACAATGAAGAAAATTACCCATATTTAGATCTCAGCTCATGAAAAGGCTATAACTGGCCAAAAAATGGCACTAAAAGACTGTGCTCAACCAAAAGTGGCGTGAAAAGACTAGAGTCGACACATGAAAAACTTTAGCACAACTATAACAAATTGGTTAATTATAAATTAGTTTAGAATGTATTTGAATAATATAGCATCTATATGTATTTATAGTCAATCTGTTATATGACATTGCCCCATATTAAATTTTAAAGTTTTTTTCATAATTTGAGGTCTGAAAATGGGCATGTACAGGTACTCATAGGCTAATTTGGTCGCTCGGAACGGTTGAGTCTTCTTCTTTGGAACGGTTGAGTCAAAATAGTGACTGTTTGTCCTCAAACAATATTTGGGAAAATCATGAGCTTCCGATAGTCAATACTTAGTGGGTTTCAGATGCTGTTATTTAACCATAAGTGATCACATTAATGTTTGGAACTTTCTGTCTGAATAATTATAAAAGCAAGTTTCCAATATTTCCATATTTAGACATAAATGAGTGTGTACGATTCCCTGATATTTGTGGAGATAACACCGAGTGCGAAAACAAAGTTGCCAACAATTCCAACCCAACACACCTGTGCCACTGTCTGATTGGATACGAAAGTTTGGATGGTAGCAACATCAACTGCACAAGTAAGCATAATGGCAGAATTATTTTAGTTTGTTAATTTTAAGTTTACTTATTCATTGAAAAGCGCAAGAAAGGCTAATATACGGAACAATAAAAAGCTAACTTTAAAAATTGGCTCTAAAATTTCTTTTTGGTTGCGAGTTCAATTATAGTAAACATTTTTTTTGGGTCAAAAATGGCCCTTATAAAAATAACATTGCTTAAGGAAAGTTTTTGATCGAATAGATGACGAACATTTTTTTAATAGACGCCCTCATCTTCTCAGCCGGCTATTATAGCGCTCCTATTTTTTTTACAATTCAAAGGATTTGAATTGTATTGGGGCTCTGTTTTTTTTTAAGATCTGTTCACACATTTTCATGATTTTTGAAGTCAAATTGGAGTGGTGATTTTGGCCACGCCGAAACAGGAAATGGAGCGAAAAAGCGAGTGGTTTTGCGGCGTGAAATTTTTTCGCTCTAAATTTAATGTAGAGTGAGAAAACGGTGTTTGAACAAACATTCGCTTTCTCGCCAGTGGTTTTTTGTTCACATGCGGCAATTTCTCTTTGATTTTTACTTTTTTTTTATTCTGAGTTTTGATCGGAGTTTTTTCCAAATGGTTTTCCCAATCCATTAATAGTTCATTTTAGGCCTAGTTTTTTGTTTGAACCAGATTTCTGTTTCTCGCTAGTGGTTTTTTGTTTACATGCGGCAGTTTGATATTGGTTTTCTGTTTTTTTTACCTGATTTTTTTCAGAAATGGTTTTTCCAATCCACTCATAAACCTTTTATGTCTAAATGTTTGTCTAGTCAATGAAAATTCTTTGAATTGTACGTTAGGACTTGTCCTGCTATGTTTTTACTTCGTGGAACAAAAAAAATGTTTCGCTTTACCTCATTTTGCCGCTTTTTCAACATTTTGTGTGAAATCTTTTTGACTTTTCTAGGCTAGTTTCTCTCTTCTCTCATTCTGCTAAAAGTGATTTTGAACATCAGTTGCTCAGCAAAGCAATTCAAATTGAACAGAATCAGTATAAAATTTGAAGTCAGAAATAGAAACGGGATAAACCCATAAAGCCCAATTTTAGATGCCCGCTGTTTGAACGTCGTTCATATAAGTCTTAATTATCATCTCAAATACTTATTGGTATTGATAGTAGCCCCTGTAGCCTCTCTCTAAGAAACAGAAGTATGTTCAACTACGAAATGCCATCAAAATAAATTGGACTTAAAAAATGTTTTTGTACAAAAATCTTTATTTTTTCATTATCTTCTATTCTTTCAATCCCAATGGGTGCTTATTGGAATCAACGGCGACTATTTTCCGGCAATCTGCCGGGTATGTCTTCATATTTAAAGAATTTGGTTCAAAGGATTTACATTGAAGAGCAATTATAAATACTGGTAAAGTGCGCACTTGTGATATAAACTTCGGTATAAATGAAATGTTGAGTTTTAACTATTATGTTTCAATTATTCGGCCAACGGCGTCATACACAAGACTGTCGCTGGGATTTACGTTAATCATCTCATCTTTTGGGTTTACACATTTTATGCTGCTACTTTTGATGCTATTTTTAATGATCCGAGCTATGAAATTTCGTTTAATTGCTCTCGAAGAGAAGCAATTATTATAAACGTGTGTGTCTTTTCACGACTCGAAGAGGAGTATTGAGATTAACAAGTT
>NW_027449268.1:0-30000 GCF_964194025.1 Convolutriloba macropyga
AATCGGACTCCCACTTATGTGGTTGCTTGACGGGTACCTCTTGCAGTATTTAATTGTTTAGTTAGCTCACCCGTAATTCGGAACGTCTCGTTATTTTTTATTTATTGTTCTGATCATTTCTAGCACCGTAAGACATAGCGCTGAAAAAAATGTTTATCATAAAAATCAACCGTTGCATTTGAACATGATGAAATTGTAGATAATAATTTTTTTTTATTTTTTGAATAAACGATTTTTCTTAGACTAGCTTTCATTTTATCTTTCACTAAATAGTTTAAAGGTAGATTTTTTGCCATGCATGATCTCATCAGGCCCAATTTTTACCGTCAAACTAAAATTTTGAAAGCCAAAACTTTTTTTTCGGAAGGAATTTTGTCGCAAAATGTTCTTGACATTCATGCAATGTCATGAGGCATGACAATAAATTGCAATAAATTCCTATATAGTTTTTTGAGAGCAAGTTCAAATTAATTATATCGCATGTGCAGTCTGCTGTCCGACCAGTTAGGTGCGTCAAAACTGTGGTTTGTATACCATTTTGAAACATGTTTTGATGTTATATTTGTGAAAACAACGCTTATTGTTTGTTTTTATAACGAGTGTTTACAGGCAAAACTTGGCTTCCAAGAGAAAATATTATACTTACCCCAGGCAAGACCGGATGGTTATCTTGCAAGATTCTGGCAGAAAAAGTGTTTATCTTGCAAGATTTGCAAGAAAAGGGGTCTAATCGTTAAAAAAAACAAAACAGTGTAATTTTTCCTTAATTAGCCAGAATCTGCCCTAATCTTGCAAGATAAAATGCTACTGACAATATTCATAGACAGACCTAAATTTAGCACCCAAATATGCAGCAATTTTTGCTCGACACTATTCTTTGGGCATCACGCCCGGGAATCTCATCAAGGATTCGTTGTTGCTAATTATCAAAGCGTAAATTGAAAATACCCTTGCGATTGCCTTTTATCATGCTATGATAACTAAGATTTATAAGATTTCTTGGAAATCATACAGAGATCATTCGTGATATTTTTGGTTTGATAGTAGTATTTCACAGAAGTCAGATATAAGTAATAAAAAAATCCTTTCTGATCCTTCTATAAAATTAACAAAAGTTCAAAGCGGGTTTAAAGATAAAACATATACTGCATTTTATACAAAACTTGTCAAGGAAAAATATTGCAAAACTGTTAATAGTAAATAGCAACAAATGACTATTCAAAGGCGTCTGCCATTTAAAAGCCGCAGAAAATGATTTTTACTTTTTGACAAGGTTCCCGTTTCTGTCACCACTTTGTTAAGTCTCTGCTGATATTGATTGATTAAAATATGAGTATCATGTCCTTATGTCATATTATGTCACATATTTATTAGTCGCCCAAATTAGACGAGCTTTCCAAAACTTTCTAGGACTTGTCCGGTGCCCTAGAGGAAATTTAGTAGGTCCCCCTCCAGGGCCTGCAAGGATTTTCTACCGCACTGCATCTTTTTTAATCACCAATTTCTGAAGTTTGGCACGCTAAAATATTTTATACGGTCAATTTATTTTTCAATTACATGTTAGCTCTGAATTTTTCTTTTAAAATCATTCTGAGAAATTATGAAAATTTATGAAAAACTAGAGGAGCGTGTCAAGTATTGCATATTTCCAAATGTATTGTTTTTAAGATCTATTGTTCTTTTTGTTTCCAAACACTCAGAAAAGGATATCTTGTGAAGCACGAAACTGCAGAACTAAGTATGGCACTCCACAGGGCCGTATCAAGATAAAAACAAAACAGGACATTTGTATGAATCAACAATTGTATCAAAATTTTTCTTATATTCATCTTTGACAATTAAAAATATGTCAGTACAGATATTCATGTGAATTCCTTTTAACTCTACTTGAATCAATTCCAAAATATTGAACTAGAATCTTCATTTGCCGCAGTGAAAAAGAGTTGATTTTTTTCAATATTTTTAGTTTATTGCCTCGCTATTATATGAATATTTTCATTGAAATCAATGAAGTAATTCCCCTACCAAATCAAAAATGTTTTTATTGTTGTCAACTATTGATGAGCAAGGATCTAAAAATCCGAAAGTTGTAGTATTAACATAAATGTTTAATATTTTTGTCAATGAAAACCTCATGAGTGCTTTTTTCGACTAAAAAATATTCCTAATATTCACAGCAAATCCTTTCTCAGTTCAATTGGAATAAAAAAACTGCAAGAAAAGTGTTCTCGAATTGAAGTCGATTTTTTTTTATCATTTATTATTATCTTTGTTGTGGAAACCGTTTCACCGCGCTATAAAAGACTTCCTAAAAATTATTTCGGTGGCGCTGCCATTGCCGGTCCCAGCCCGGACGAAACAAAGGAGTGAGGTAAACCACACATAGTATACCAGAAACCATTGAAATTAGGTTTTTATCTTGAATTGAGTAATTTTTCCGTCAAGAATTTAGCCATATTATAAACTTTGTTTTATTTTGGCTCAGCTGTTTTATTTTGTTTTGAGAGAGTTAAGGACGGTATTTTACTGTCTGTTCAGGTTCAATTCTCCTGTTACTATTTCAGTAACTCCGCCAATGTCTCCAAGCATGGGAAGAGAAAATAGAGGGGAAGTTAGAAGAATTACACTGGAAAAATTTCAGAAGCCGTCAGTTCCTTAAATCTGACAAAAGAGTTCTCTAAGAGTGGTCAGTTTATCTTTTTTATATATATTGCACGCTTTTAAGCTTGGTGAGGCCTCAGTACCGCATCTTATAAACATTGGTAAATTCTTAGTACGGAATCTTATTATATTGATACGGCTTTAAGGCGGTACCTTAGAGATCATAATATCGGCTAAACGTGGCAACTTTATGCAGCACCGTAGTAATTTTGATCAGAATTTAGTTCGGTTTTCTGCTAAGATCTCATCAGTGCCGTACTTTGGCCTTTCCAAGTTTTCAAAATTCTCGCAACCTGCATGTTAATAAAAATTCGAGCAAAATTAGTTCTCTCCTGGCTTCAAAAGGGCTCACATTTTCAGAGAATTTTTCTGAACAAAAACAAACCAAATCGTTATGCAATGAATGATGCCACTCAAATTAGGTTTGTTTCCCCTTAAAACCATAATGATCCTATTTGACAGCTCTTCTAAGCAAAATAACCCTTTATTAAAAAAATGATTCAAGAACGTTAACTATCTACGCTCGTCGTAATCCCAAGAATATGCAAAAACCGCGCATAGTATAGTGCAAAATAGTGGAATTAAAACTGGCGTTGAATCTTTCATAATTATAACTTGAAAGTTGTTTGAAGCAGCTGCTAGACTAGATAAAACTGCTTCGAAATTTTTGTAGCAGCTGCTAGACTAGACAATCTCATTTGACATTAAAACGCCCCTATTGACTCTGTTATCATTTTTACTTCTGATCTCTTTTATCTTTTTTGTCTCAACTTCAATCGCAAAGTTTCTTTTTACTTTTTTGAAGCTTCAAATAATTTTGAACTGTATTAAAATCCTTTTTCCCAAATTACTACATGAAAATTGATTCCGGTCAATTACAGCCATTCTAACAGTATAAGGTGTACAAAAATTACAAATATCCCAGTGAAACAAAAACTTGATGCACCTTGCCATGACAAGCAAGATCTTGTTAACTCGTGCTAAACTTGAAACATCTTGCCAAGACCTTGATAGACAAACATTTCTTGGAACACCTTGATAAGATCTTGACAAGATCTTATCAAGACATGTCAAGAACTTTTCTTGGCGTAACTTGATAAACAACCCAGAATGAGGTGGTGAAAAATGAACTTTGAATCCAGAGAAAAATCAGTTTATCTGCATAAATTGTTTTTGGGGTAATTTGGATCATTCAAGTTTTTATCAAATTTCTTCAAAAAATTGCAAGAATTCGTGACATTAATAAGTTGAAATATACTTCATTGCCACCAGAAACATTGCAGTAACTTATTATCAAACCCCAACGAAAATCTTTGGGCACTGAGGCTGCAGAAACGCAATGAATCACAAAAATTAAAAAAAACTTGCAAAAATTGCAGCTCTTATCAACTTAAAGATTTAACTATACTGGAAAAAGTAGGCTCAATTGTTGGTTGATAAACTAACGGGAGCTGAATTTTCCGACAATTCTTGATAACTTTAGATAATTCTTGATAAATCTTGATAAATCTTGATAAATCGTGCTTAATCATATGAATTCGTGCTAAATCTTGTTTGAAGATGCTTTTTAATTTTTACGACTTGGTATGTTTTGCCATGTCATGGTTAGTCTTTCTTGGTAATCTTGCCAAGATCTTGTTTCTTGATAGCCATGCAAAGATCATACAAGTTCGTACATATCTTGATGTTTTCTTGCCGTGTAACATGGCAAGATCTTGGCAAGATTTTCCATGTTTTATCATGTTTCTTATCATGGCTATCAAGTTTCGTTTCACTGGGATTTGCCTAAAAAAATTAAAATAATTTTAGTTTTTTTCCCATTACAAAAAAAAATTTCTCGAGCGAATACTTTTTGTACGCGAAAAACATGGTAGTATATCTTCGGACTGCATTCTAGTTTTAAAAAATCTAAAGAAATGATAATTAAAGTACCGCAGAAGTAATAAAAATTTACTCGAAACTGGCTAATGAAAACTGCAAAGTTACAAATTTAAATTTCTCTATTCCATCAGTTATTAATGGTTACTGAAACACTTACGCTCATCATAATTCCACGCATATGCGAAAACAGCGCAGAATATTGCGCTGAAAATTTCTTTCAAAATTCTTGATGAGAGGTTCATTGTTATAACTCGAAAATTAGTAAATATTCTAAATCGAAAGCAGATGCTACGCCAGACTAATCTCAGTTTGACATGTTAATACCCCGCCGGTTATCTGGTTATCTCATTTGTTCTTACGTCTTCTAAATCTTTTTAATCTCAACTTCAGTCTCAAATAGATCTGAAACAGCGTTTGGTTTTGAGTGTAATTTCAAACAGCATCGGTGACAGTGTCTAAAACATGTTGCTAATTCTTTGAGGCCTCGCTCTACTTTGAAGGACATGATAATTTGATTATTATATAGAAGGCGCCACTAATTTTAGTTTCGATCCTTAAGCAATTATTCATTTCTGGAATCTTATTTGATTGCGAGGTTGTGTTTGAAACTGTTGGTATCTGTTTTCTAGTCCGTTCGATTGATTGCCTAACTTTGAAATAGATCATTGACCCGAAATTAAGCATCGTCAATTGGCCAGAATTTGGCAACAAATTAAGCATCTTCAATTTTGCTGTTGATGAAAATGACCTATATTTGACATCTAAATGGTGAACAGACAAAACAGTCCCGGACAAAACAGTCCCGGACAAAACAGTCCCGAATAGCAAAATATTCCCAGACAAAACAGTCCCAGACAATATAGTCCCAAAAAAGCAGACAAAAGAGTCCGAACTAAAGATAAGTTAAGCATGTTCGCAACAATTAACAAAGAAACCCCTTAAGTTATTCATATGATTATATCTCATTGAACAAATAGTAAGCTGATTACAACATAATTTCGGTCAAATAATGTATTTTGAAACGAGTTTTTGGTTTAATCCTATTTCATATCAATGAAAAACAATGCATTCAGAAGCTTAACTCATAGATTATGTTTGATAATTTATTGTAGATTATATTTACAATTGTTCCGATATTTATTCGGACTATTTTGTCTGGGACTGTTTTGTCTGGGAATTTTTTGCAATTTGGGACTGTTTTGTCTTGGACTGTTTTGTCTAGGACTGTTTTGTCTAGGACTGTTTTGTCTAGGACTGTTTTGTCTAGGGCTGTTTTGTCCGGACACGCATCTAAATACTTATAAAACGAAGCGAATGACGGAACAGAGGTGGTTAGACCCGAGTCAAATAACCGATTCAAAAAAAGTAACGCTTGCAAGATCTGTTAAGAATCTTTCGAAAAATGTAAGTGCTGTAAGATTGCGCACGACAAAGTTAAACTTACAATATTCTTGCAAGAATTTTGCAGGATTAAATAATTTTACAAGAGTCGAACGTTTGAGATCAAAGTTGTCTAGAAGCTGCAAAATTGAAGATCCTTGCTGCCAATTAATGTCAACAAGGCGGCTCGGTAATGTGCGATCGCACGTTAAGTTCCGACCCCGCTCATCCACAATTTTGGCATAATTGTCTACCAAATGAGGAACAGATAGAAAAACACAAAAAATTCAAGTATTTTTTTTTAAAAAAACTGTTGTATGAACGAAAAGATAGCCTCCAAAGCAAATAACTCAGTGGAGTAAAAATGATGTATTAGATTGATGAGATATGCCAATATTAGGAAAGCGAGCGAAGACGAACGGCAAAATCAAAAAACAACAACAAACATTCATTACATCAAAAAATTTATGTCCGTTTTCAAAAATAAAACTTAATAACAAAGTCAAAATAGCGTCCGATAAAACTGAAAATAAACAAAATAACATGTAATTCACCAGAAAAGAATATTTATTCACCTGTTCGTAAAAAAGCTTATCAACAATTAGACAAAAAAGAACAGAAACTTTAAAGTTAGAAAATTTGCTGATTTTTAAAAATAAAAACAATTAATTTCAAAGTAATGAAAACCATTAGAATGAACTAAAATATCCCAAAGGTTTAAAACTACCAATAATTCTATAGAAGGGTATTAAGAACTTTTGGTATTCAATTTTCTTTGCAGTTACAAAAAGGACAAAAAATAGACAACAAACTAAAAATCAATTAAAACTTGCTAGAAAATGCTTTGGAAGCCGTAAAGCCATACTTTGGCCCCCAAAGTATGTTCGATTGCACGTTTGTCGGAAACCGATATAATATCTTGTGCCCACTCAATAATGAAAATAAGCAACAAATAGACAAAAAGAAAAATTGCAAAATTGTGTAATACTTGTTTTTTTTTCGAAAAAAATTTATTTCCAAAGACATAAAAGCCATTAGTTACAAAATGAAAAATTTGAATAGGTTCGTTCATTCCTCCAAAGGACGCCCTTGAGACCTTCAATTATCCAGAGTATGTCTTACGTCTACAAAAAAACGTCAAATACGACAAAAATCAAAAATTCAATTACTTTTTTTTGTGAAAAACCCGTGTGGAAGCCAGTAAAGTCATAACGAATTCTCTTAAAACATTAGATTTTTTGACACCAGTCCTTTTTGACAACTTCCCTTGAAAGTTATTATGTGACCTCTCATTAATGAAACTAGGTAACAATTAGACCAAAAAGAAAAAAAAAACAAGATTATGTAAAACTTGTTTTTATCGAAAAAAATTTATTTCCAAATACATGAAAGCCATTAATTACAAAATGAAAAATTTGAATAGGTTTGTTTATTTTTCCAAAGGAAGCCCTTGAGACCTGCAATTATCCGGAACATGTCTTACGTCTACAAAAAGAACGTCAAAGATGACAAAAATCGAAAATTAATTTAATTTTTTTGTGAAAAACCCGTGTCGAAGCCAGTAAATTCATAACGAATTCTTTAAAAACTTTAGATTTTGTGACCCCAATCCCTTTTGACTACTTCCCATGACAAAAATTATGTCATTTTTAAACTTTAATTAACGATACCAGGTAACAAAGAGACAATAAAAGGAACAAAATTGCGAAGTTGAAATGTTTTTTTTTCATTTTGGAAAACAACTGTTTTCAAAGTCATGAAAACCATTATCTATCATCTAATATAAGAACATCGGATCCTCTACTTTTCCAGTAAAAACCAATCAAACCGGGTCATTGTACAGGAAATTAGAAACGACTAAAAAGACAAGGTAAAAACGACAGTTAAAGACAAAATTAAAAAATTCAATTAAATTCTTCGAGAAAGTATTGTCGAAGGGGTAAAGAACCACAATCTATATCTTTAAGGAATTAAATACTACCAATTCTGCGTCATTTGAACGTAAAAATTGTGATATATGAACTGACAATAACGTGATAATGTGACAAAATTAGAAAACATGAAAAATGGGCAAATACCTAAAAATTAAAAATAATTTGTTAAATCTAGTAGTATCAAAGCCAGAACTTAAGACGTAAAACCACAATAAAGACCAAATTTGATTTCAGCAGAAAGAAGGAGGACTCTTTAATTGCTGACACTAAGCTAAAAGTTGACCAAAGTAAGAGAAAAATGGAGGCAAAGTTCAATTAGCCATTTTTTATTTAAAAATCAAATATTTTAAAAGTCAAAACGACCATAATCCTTCAAGCAATCAACTATATAAATTAGTCTTGAGCTTATTAGTAAGCCAATAGGACCTATCACTAGTGAGCTTTGATTTGAAATGTTTTGTTATTTAAATAATATAAAAAAAGCGATTTTTTTTTTATAAAAAACCGACTGATGACAAACCGAATTGTTTTTGGATTGTAACGGTCCAAGATGGGTACAGAACTAGTCCTGCTAATGTTGATTGTCCATTAGGAATAGTTTATTTTTGGAATGTCATTGATATGGATATTTTGTTCGTTAAAAAATCAAAAGTAAATGCTGCGTTTTTGATAATCAACGAATAAAGTTAGCAAAAAACGGCAAACTTTTACTT
This sequence comes from Convolutriloba macropyga, assembly GCF_964194025.1. Classification (NCBI taxonomy): domain Eukaryota; kingdom Metazoa; phylum Xenacoelomorpha; order Acoela; family Convolutidae; genus Convolutriloba; species Convolutriloba macropyga. Next base: position 8,570 of record NW_027449268.1, read on the forward strand.
ACAGAGCATTCTCAACGGAAGTTGAAGTGGAATTAACCCCTTTTTCTGTCTAAAAAGACTGCAAGAGTGGTGTTTGGGTGTGCACTTCCTGCAAATTTAATCAGAGTGGACTAAAGAAACTTATTTCGTGCTGTTTTTGATGAAAAAGTCTGAATTTTGTGAAAATTTTAGCCGGAATTTGTGACAAAAAAATCAATGAAAATAGCCGACAATGTATTTTGTCTTTAAACGTGAAATCGTTAACATTTTCATGAAAAATTTTATTAAGTTTTATCAAAAATGGCCAAATTTTAGTCAAAAGTTCCGAAAAAAGGTGAATGAAATCAACGGATTTCACTCTATTTTCTCGAAAGTTTAAACATCGATATCTCCCTGTCAAAAACGAAAATCAAAAAATCTTTGTAATTCCATATTCTACGCAGGACAAGCTTTCTAATGATACCAGTCTCAACTCTCTACGATGAATATATCGATCGGCCAAAATTGACTGAACAAAAAAAAACCCAGTTGAGTATATAGTTCCACCCCCCCCCCCCCCTCAAGAGGGGTCGGAACAATTAAACAATAAACTTCTTGTAATACTTCACCCCTCTTTTGATTCGGATTAAAACTGTAATCAGTCAATTTTATAATCCTCTTAATCGTCTAGTTAGCACGAAACATTGTTCTGATAAATTTTTACAATACTGATGATCCTATGAGCGACGGGCATTTCTAATAGGTACTAATTACAGCATAGGATTCTCCGCTTACCAATACCTCTGAAACATCGTCCACAGAACAAAATTAAATCTTCGCCTTAAGCTCACAAATGGACTATTATCCGACATGGGTAACAAAAATAATTTCCAAAAGAACTTTATCTGTTCGTTTCAAATTAGTCACAAATTTTTCAAGCTTAGGGTTGATGCAGAACCCCCGTCCCGGTTACAGACCTAAGTCATTTTGGAGTTTGGGCACGTGCGCTTAGGGTTCATAATATCACCCATTAAACTGGTAGATGCATTGAGTTTTCACTGGCAAACCAAAACATAGATATACTTTTGAGAAACTTTAACTCTTTTTTTGCCTCTTGGTTTTGTTCGATAACGATAACTAATAACAGAATAACTACTCGCTAAACGTCAAAACAAGGAAGCCACTCGGTGTCAGCATTCAAAAAATTGTAAGTTTGAGGCCGAATGTTTTGAAATTATGTAAGTTTTTCAACGCCAAATTCGTTAACAACAAAACATCGCTACTCGTTACACAATTTTTTAGTTTAGCGTTTCTTTTAAAGATATTGTATAATTGTGGCATTTGCAGGGTGAATCTTCAATACACTTAAATAATTATCATAAATAATTTCAACATTTTCTACCATTTACATTAACATTATCATCGTTTTGTTGCACTGAGCTTCCATAAAAATCAGTTTTTCACCGCTTTTACAGCAAGTTTTTTTTTTTCAAATTTGAAGTGTTTTTTTGTTTAATGCTCTTTGCCGTTGATCTCACAAATTTTGTCAAAAATTCCTCAGTTCTCTAAAAAATCAAACTGAAAATTTCTGAAACTTTTTTTGAGGAACGAAAATTCGTTTTCATCTTGATTTGAGGCAATACAGAGAAAGGTTGAAAAAAAATATTGTTATTATCATCTGGTACGCATAAAAAAACAAATGGTAGAAGAGGCAATGTAAAGTTAAGAATATAACATTATGTAATATTATAAAATCATTAAATTACGCAACTAAAATGTGACCTTACACTAGTAAAAAATGGCCTAAAGCGCGATTATAAAATGTTCTCACAATTTTATATGTACATCATGAAGGTTAAAAAAATCTAAAGCTCTCGATTTCATCTTTCATATCAGTTACTTTTGGGTCCTTCAAAAATTCTTTCCAAAAATATTCTTTCAGTTCTTTTTTTAAGGAAGCTTTCGATGTTGTTTTCAGTCTAATATTAGAAGGCAGACTATTATAAATTGGAATGACTTGTGCAATAAAAGAATCAGTTAAAAACTATCGAACGTTATTTTTTTGGACCTGTCATGTTGTTTTATTCTCATGGTAGAGAGAGGTTCAATTTTATATGCTGGAAGATCGTTGCTGAGTAAGCGAAAAAAATATTTTGAGCAATGATATTTCAAGAGAAAAGAGACTGGTAATATTTTATTGCGAAGTTTGAGATCTGAGGACCGATCGTATTTTCTCCTATTAAAACTGGTTTTCATTCCACAATTCAATTGTTTTTCTAAATTTGCGAGTAATGAATTTTCGCAACCCTATCAAAATTAAAGCGGAATAATGTAGATGACTTATTATTATTGCATTATGCAATAAGATTTTCGTTTTCTCTGTTAAACTTTTACCGAGTGTATTCAAAACCATTATTCGACAAGCCATTCTCTGACGAATCTTTTTCACTTCTCTATCAAATTTTAGTTTTCTATCAATAAATAAGCCCAGATAAATCACACTATTTGATTCTGCTATTCTTTCGTTGTCAATATTCAGAACAGTATTTGTTAACCTTTTCCTGGTGCCGAACACAAAATATTCTGTTTTTTGTTTGTTCACCACTAACTGGGGCTTTGCAAAAAAATTGATAATTTTTGAGATGTTTTGTTCAAGTTTTGTTTTTGACGATATTTCATCAGTGCCGGATGTAGAGAGAAAAGTGTCGTCTGCATACTGGGCGATCGTGCAATCTTTTTCTACACTCTTTGCTAAATCGTTGACGTAAATGTTAAATGTTAAATGTTAAACGTAGAGGTCCTAAAATAGTACGTTATGGAACTCCTCTTTTCAAATTTATCCAATCTGATTCAATTCCATTAAGGACAATTCTTTGAGATCTTTCACCCAAACAATTTTCTATTAAATTGGTAGCGTGTTCGTCAAATCCTATATTTTCAATTCTCCGTTATAGTATTTTGTGGTTTATAGAATCAAAAGCCATAGAAAGATCTAAAAACGCACCTGTAACATTTTTACGTGTTGAGTTCTAATCTTATTTGTTCTGTCGATTTCAAAATAGCATCAATTGTTGAAATTTGTGTTCTATAACCAAATTACCTAATAAGCAATAATTGCTCACTTTCTAGGAAACTTCTGATCTGTGAACTGAACGCCTCTTCAAAAATTTTTGACAGAGCAGAAGTGACAGAAATAGGTCTATAATTGTGTTGGTCTTCGGGATTTCCTTTTTCGAAGAGTGGAGTTACACAAGCTTTTTAAGATCTTCGGAAAATTTGCTTCTGTAATGAACTGATTAATTAGATAACATAGTGGTTCTGCTAGCGGTGCTTTAGCATTTTTTATTGCCCAAGCTGGTTTTTTTGAAAGACCGAGTGGTTTACTTGTATTCAATGAATCAATGAGCACATTTTTTTTCCTTGGCTGTTATATATCGGAATGTGAAACATTTTCTCGTAGAAGTTTTACGAGGAATGTTGTTTGTTTGTTGTAGGCCAATGAACTCTCCTCGAGAAGAAAATCTGTAATTTAGAAGATTTGCAAATTCCATAGGCTTTGTTATCTTATTACAAAAACTGTTTGGTAAAGAGTGAATTCTTGTTTGAGTCTTTTCTTTACTGCAACGATCTTGAGGCTTTAATGAAGTTCCATCTGGCTTTTTCACTGTTTAACTCTATAAAACTTGAGAGAAGTTGTTTTTCCTTCTGACGAATTAAATCGTTTTTAGTTTCGTCATCGCTATTACTTGAAAACTGTTTTTTTTGTTTTCTCACATAGCCAATTTTCTCGAAGCAAAAATTTTGGTTTGTCTTTTCAAATATAACGGGTTTTAATTGGAGCATATAGTACTAATGCTCTTTTTAATAATTCTTTGAAATTCTAATAACATCATATCTCACGTTACTGTACCGTAAAATATATTCCACGTTCATCTTTGACGTTCATCTTTGATCAGATAGTCATGCCCAAAAATGATTTTGATGTTTTCAAAGCAAAATTGCCGTAATTGTTCAACTTAAACCGTTCTAACAGATTCTTAGAATTTCTACCGCTAAAAAACACAGGAGTAGATGTTCCAAGTTTTTGAAAGATCTGCGCTTCAATTAATTTTTTTCAAAAGTCTTTGTTCATACTTCATCAAAATGAAAATAATGGGTTTCTGGGAATAATGATAATTAAGTCGGAAAATGTTCACAATTTTTCAACTTCATCTCGAAAATTGCGGTCTACTAGCTTATTTATGTCGAATTACATACCATTATTCGCCTTTCTTCACCTCAAGAGAAAAAAAAACACTATATTTCGAAGTTAGAAAACTGTAACCTGTAACTCAAGCAAAAATTTTAGTAAAAGGCAAGAATTGACTGGCCAAACGCCAAAAAATGTCGCAACTTTTTCCAAACAGTTGGTAGTCTCAACCTTAAGCCATATTTTCAATGGATCAATTGATACTGACTTCCTCAGTGCTGGGTTTTTTGAGAGATGACCATTTGTTGATGACCATCTAAATTAGCTCTTCGCAATTAAAATTCACTCAATTGCTGACTACAGAATCTTTTGCACTAATTTCGATATTTATTGTTCCCTTCTCGATTAATGTAAAATCTTAGTTCATCTTCGGATGGTTGGTAAAAAAATTCCTTGAAGTAAACTACACTAGGGAAAAATTATTGAAAGAAAAAGAACCGAGAGGAAAGTCTCAATTTTGACATCCGAGCATAATTTTTCCAAACTTGGAACTCTTTCCGTGTTTAGAAATTCTTCGGATTTAAGCATAAGAAATCGTCGGTTTCCGTCGCTTTTACTTCGCCGAAACCGATCAAAGCCCTTCCGTTTTTTTCGTCGTTTTGATCGGTTTTCGTCGGTATTTTAACGTAAGAATCGTCGGTTTTTGCCATTCTAAACATCTCACAAACCGGACATTCCCTGCCAGGACTCGAACCTTGGACCTCTATATTACTAGCCCCCTTTTCCTCCACTGCACCACTTGTCACTTAGTTTTACTATATTTCTTTTGTTTTTAAAACAAATTGAGACTGACAATACCGACAAAAAACGACAATAATCGACACTTCCTACTGCCAAAACCGACAATACCGACGAAAACTACGCTAATCGACACTTCTTACATCAAATACCAACAATACCGACCAAAACGTGGATAATCGACATTTCCTACATAAAAAACCAACGAAACCGACAAAAGTCGACCAAAAACGACAGTTCTTGCTTCGATTTCGTCGCAATTTCTCAACCCGGGTTGTTCTTCTGCGGCGAACCCAAAAATTGGGATGACTGCTATCTGATTAGATAGAGCAACTCAAACAGTACAATTCGGCAACTTATGAACAAAATTGTTTTATTAATAAGTTTAATTATTTTGATTTTCCTTCATAAAGAGTCGTTTTCAAAATCTGTTGTACAATTTTCGTTAGCAAATCAAATTGTAAGTTAGCATAGACAAGCAAATAGTTTTTGGAACTGAGAGATGTCTAAACTTATAGATCTGACATCTTCTCGCAAAAAACACGTTCCGTGTATCTTCTGTTGCACGTTCTCAGTCTCAAAGCCTCATTGAGAGCAGCCATTTTGTTCGTTAACTTTCACAGATCGCAGAATCAAATATTCTTGTTGTCTTCTCGTCAATTGTTTGGATATCTCAATCGTGATTGAAACTGCAAAACTTAGATTTTCGTAAATGAAAACAGAGTTTTCCATCGTTATTTTCAACGGTCTCTAAGACATTCTTGTCAGTTAGTGGGACGTCAAATGATGCTCAAAATCATTCGAAAACTACTTCTGTGTTTCGAGGAAAGATTTCATTATATATGGATCCCTGGATTTAGGTGTAATCCAAATTGAATATATGTTTTGAAATTGTCTTGAATTTTTTGGCCTGAGAAGAGTTAGAAGTTTATGAACAAACGCAAAAAGAACAAAAATTGACGAGTTCCTTTTAATCACAATGTTGACGATTAAAAGGACGAAGTAGTTGTTTCATATTTTTGATGGATCTGCACTTCAAATAAATGTTTTCAAAAGTCTTTGTTCATACTTCATCAAAGTTTAATTAATGGGTTTTTTGAAGATTGGCTATGAGGGCGGAACATGTTCACAAGATTTGAACACGTTTGATTATTTGCAGCTCAAATTTTAAGTCAGCATAGACAAGAAAATAGGATTTGGTAATGTAATAATTCTAAATTTCTAAGTTTGTCATCTTCTCTCAGAAAACACCATCCGTCTTTCTTCGGTTCTAATCTCTTGGTCTCACAGCCTCTTTGAGAGCAGTCATTTTGTTCGTCAACGTTTGCAGATAGCAAAATCAAAGATTCATTTTATCTTCGTGTCAAATGTTTATTTTATTCGTGATTGAAAAAATAACTTAGATTTTCATAACAAAAGAACTTTCCATTGTATTTTTGACGGTCTAAAAGATATACTGGTCAATTTTTGGGACGTCAAATGATGCTCAAAATAATATTATGGTTTTTTGAAAACCAGTTTTGTGGTTCGAGGAGAGGTTTCATTAGATAGGGATCCAATGATTTAAGTCTAATCCAAATTGAACATATAAATAGTTTTTGGAATTTTCAAACGTCTAAATTTCTAAATTTGGCATCTTGTTCTCTCAGAAAACACCTTCCGTGTTTCTTCTGTTTCAAATTCTTAGTCGCAAAGCCTCATTGAGAGCAGCCATTTTGTTCTTGAACATTCACAGATCGCGAAATTTTTATTTATAATCTCGTCTAAGCTCTGGATAATTTAGGGTGATTGAAACTGAAAAATTCAGATATACGTAAATATAACCAAAGCTTTCCATTTTTTAACGTTCTGTAATATGTACTTATCAGTCATTGGGACGTCAAATCATCTTCGGAATAAAAATATAGTGATTGAGAAACCACTTTTGTGGTTCGAGGGAAGGTATCATTAGATAGGGATCCGTAAATGTAGCTCTAATCCAAATTGAACATATCATTTCAGATTTTCATAAATTGATTGGCGTGAGAAAATGGAAGTATTTTGCAAAAGAAAGCAGAATCAACAGAATTGACGAGTTCTTTTAATCACAAAGTTTACCTTTCTATCGATTTTTTCATACCATACTTCGAAATTTCGAAGTGTTCAAAAAAATTATTATTAGTTGACTTCAGATATTTTGATTTTCTCTATCAAATATCACTTTCTTTCTATTTAATTTCCCATTGTTGAGAGCATCTAAGATCTCAAGTCAGCATAAGGAATCCAAAATATTAACGTAACAGGACAATTTAGCATATAGAGCACAATTAGAACTTTGTGGCACCAACATTGATTTACTGAGAGCAAGCCTTCTTTTTGTCATTTTTCACATAATATGTTTTTTTAATTCTTTCAAATCGGTGGATAACTTTATAATTCTTAACTATGACAAGCAATTACAATTGAAAAATGTTGACCATCATCTTTTTCGCTTTCCAACAAAATGTGGGCCATCCTTACGATATCAAAAAAGAGGCTCCAAAACACTTTTATAGTGACTGGAGAACCCCTATATTAGTTCGAGCAAAGTGTAAATATACAAAGATTGGTGTATAAGCATCTAACTTGAATCGGCAGCTGTTTTCAAAATTTGATAAAATGATAGCTATCATTTTATCAAATTTTGAAAACATTTGATAGGCTTAAGAAGAGTTGGAATTTCTTGCTCCCGGGTTGAGGTGCCAACGTTAAAAATCACTTAAAATGAAAGATTTGTGGTGAATGCGGTGAAAGCGTTGAAAAAAAATCACCGTTAGGAATAGCAGATCTAACAATTTTCACGGCTTAGATTATCACTAACAGTAACCCCAGATACATTGCAAAAAAGACTTATGAAGGTATTAGCAAAAAAAGTATTAGCGGTGAATAAGATGAATGCAGTGAAGAAAAATTCAACGTTAAGAGTTGCAAATCTTACGAAACTTCACAGCTGTTTTTACCGGATAACGTCACCGCGGAAAACATTGCAAAAAAGATAAAATAAAGGAGGTTAATGCGGCTAAATTGGTTTTAAAAATCAACGCTAAGAAAGGCAAATCTAAGAAAAGTTCACCGCTAAGTTAGCGCATTTTCTAGCGACTGAACTTTCTAATGAAACTATGTGAAAAGTGAGGTTAAGGCGTTGAAATTCTCAACTTGACATTCCAATAGATACAATGACCGGGCCAAATTGAGGGGTGCATGATATTCCATTTTCTTAGTTTTTTGAGGCGTTTTGTGAGTGTTAATAGTGATGAATCTTTAAAAACTGAATACTAAAACAACTAATGAAAATTACTAAAAATTTTCATTTTTTTCTCTCCAATAATTAACTGACGGAGTATTGTACGATTGAAAAATAATCAATTTTCACAAGAAGGTTTTATTTGAAATATGCTTTTGTCATTATTTCAATGACCACGCCGAGCTGACGGGTGTTTGATGGCTTATTTTCCTTCATTTTTAAAATTCGTTTTTACCAACAATAGTAGTAACTACTCAAATTTAGTTATTAAAAAAAATTTGAAAAAATCTCAAAGTTTGTGCAAAACTAGAAGAAAATTTGAATAATTCCTCAAATTTCTCTTGTTTAATTTTACACACCTAAAAGTTCCGCGTAGCACAACAGAGCTCCATTAACAGAAATAACGAAAATACTAAAAAATAAGTTCTCTCAAATTACTAGCTGATGAAGCTTTGTACTGTTGAATAATAGTCATTTTTCGCAAAAATTCTTAATATTAAATATGCTTTTTGTCCTTATTTCAATGACCAAGCCGAGTTGAGGAGTGTATGACGGCTCATTCTCTCGCATTTGAAATGCATGAAAAACCTTTGTTTATAAATTATTGAAAAAGACGAATTAGAAGGTATATGATTGCTCCTTTTAACGCGGCGATAAAATAATTTTTGATTTGGTATAGAATTCAATGCCAATATAATAATTTATATACGAAAGTTTCAAAAAAACTGTCAACTTAGTGAAGAAAGTTCGAACTCCATGAACTTTTTTAATCATTTTTTGAAAATGACGAGTGTGAAATTGTGTGATAGCTCATTATAATGCCGTGATGATGTATTTTTTGAATTGGCACAGAATTTGTTGCCAATATGCTCATTTATATACGAAAGTTTTGAAAAACTGTCATTTTAGTGAAGAAAGCTCGAACTCCATGAAAAATGTTTGTTAATAACTTTGAAAAAGACGAGTTTGAAATTGGGTGATAGCTCATTATAATGCCGTGATAATGTAGTTTTTGAATTGATACAGACTTTATTGCCAATATGCTCATTTATATACGACAGTTTTGAAAAACTGTCATTTTAGTGGAGAAAGTTCGAACTCCATGAAAAACGTTTTTTAATAATTTTATGAATTAGACGAGTGTGAAATTGTGTGATAGCTCATTATAATGCCGTGACAATGTAGTTTTTGAATTGATACAGACTTTATTGCCAATATGCTCATTTATATACGAAAGTTTTGAAAAACTGTCATTTTAGTGAAGAAAGCTCGAACTCCATGAAAAACGTTTGTTAATAACTTTGAAAAAGACGAGTTTGAAATTGGGTGATAGCTCATTATAATGCCGTGATAATGTAGTTTTTGAATTGATACAGACTTTATTGCCAATATGCTCATTTATATACGAAATTTTTGAAAAACTGTCATTTTAGTGAAGAAATTTCGAACTCCATGAAAAATGTTTGTTAATAACTTTGAAAAAGACGAGTTTGAAATTGGGTGATAGCTCATTATAATGCCGTGATAATGTAGTTTTTGAATTGATACAGACTTTATTGCCAATATGCTCATTTATATACGACAGTTTTGAAAAACTGTCATTTTAGTGGAGAAAGTTCGAACTCCATGAAAAACGTTTGTTAATAACTTTGAAAACGACGAGTTTGAAATTGGGTGATAGCTCATTTAAATGCCGTGATAATGTAGTTTTTGAATTGGTATTGAATAAATTGCCAATATTCTTATTTATATACGAAAACTTCAAATACTGTCAAATTAGTGATGAAAAAGTCGAACTCAATGAAAAACATTTGCTATTAACTTTTTTGCTAAAAATGAGTTAGAAAGTCTATGATAGCTCATGTTGGCGCCTGGATACAGTTATCTTTGAATCTTTTTAGAAATATTTTCGATTTTTTTGCTTTGTATCCCAAATTGTCAGAGAACTGTTGGTTTGTGTGCCAAAATTACTTAATTTTATCGAGCCTCGACTAAATTCTCCCGATTTAAAGCACAAAACATATAAGTTTTTAATATTATTAAGAAACTAGAATTCACGCTTCTATCAAACATGTAATTTTTGTCAAAAATTTTGCCAAACAAGAGAATGCGAGAGCAATGTAGAGACCGAATTCAGGGTCAATTTATGCTGAATCTTCGAACGTTCGAAGTTGTTGAGTTTTTTTGTAGATCAATTTTAGAAGTATATTATATTTTTCTAGCTCATTTAATACTTTTTGCGAATATATAAAATTCAAAAAGTTTTTATTTAGTGTCAGTTCCATTTTAGATGGCTTAACTTTTTGGTTATCCAAATTTTGCTGAAAATAAGCAAAGTTAAGCCAAATTGACAAAAATCTGGTTTTGATTCCTTCAGTTTTTCAACTTTTTTAAACCCTAGGTTGAAGCCCTAGTTCACATTGATTCCAAAACCTATATATTCTTTAAAAATTTGGCTGAGTAGTTTTTGAGATATAGGCCTTTTTTGGACCCATACCAGACCCACGGTCCCATAACCACCCACCACCCCAACTGAAAACCTTTTTTTAAATTTGTTACCGTTCGAATTTCTAAATGCCACTTGTCAAGTAAGAGTCTAATTGAACCCATCTTTCCGATGATATTCTATTTAAATTTAAAAATTAGAAATGCTCTCTTGATTGCTGTTCACTCTAAAGAGGGGAATGAAAATTTCATTTGTTGTGTTGCCTCACGGTAACGTGACATGCTCGGTGTGAGTCAACACAGATAAAGACAGTATCACCAGCCTCCTCTGACAGAACTGGCATGAAGAGAGCATTTAAACTTGCGCAACGTATACGAAATTTCCAAAAGCTTACACAGCAAACGGCAAATAATCGAATGAGCGTTGTACGATTTCCATCCCACAGGAACGGAGAAAAAGGGTAATCGGATTGTTCCAAGCCTGACAGAACGATTCGTCCCGAGCCTGACAGCGGGCCGTCTCGAGCCCAGAGCGGGTCGCTAACCATCGATTCGACCCATACAAATGTTATATCGTTCGAAGGCTCTCGACGAGACGAATACTGTAGGCGATATGCCAGTACCCAAAAAGGGCATACTAATATCTTGACTATATCATTGGTTTGTACCTGAAGTTTTTTTGATGAGTTTTTGATGTTTTTAAATGCAATTTCAGATAAGAATGATGCCTTTTTGTTGTTGAAGATCATCACATGGATATCACCCAGAGCATTTTGGAATCAAAAGAGGATGAGGTATCATACCAGAAAGACCGGATTAAGGATCGGAATATGGATGTATTATGGATAGAAGATCAGCCTTTAGATAGTTTTTTAGCCAAACCTGAGGGTGCTGGCTTTCGTACATAATGTTTTGAATTTCGAGTACAATGATTGGATCTTTTCCGTTTGTGCCCAGGCTTAGTGGATGCATACTGTTTGCACCTCCCAAATGCACGTACCATGTTTAATGTCACGTATATGTTGTGTAATGTACGTGGGGGGTAGTATAACGTATTAGGGTGAGACGCCCAAACGGAATTATCTTGTTAATTTTTTAATATCGGTTAATATATGTATACTTCACAATTATGACATGTATTTTCTACATGTACACAACAGAAAAAAGATAACATGTACACTAAGATTAGAGGATTACATGTGTTGCATACATCTTATACCAGGGGTTTCGAGATCAGTTGTTTTTTATGCTTTGCAGGGATTTAGGTCATTAGAGAACCGAAAAACAACAGATCTCGAAACCCCTGGTTATATGCAACACAGGTAATCATGTAATCTTAGTGTACATGTTATCTTCTTTCTGCAGTGTACTTGTAGAAAATTTTTTCATACATTTTAGTGCATGTATCTTCCCTAAGCGTCAGCTAGCAAAGCCAACCACTCGCCAGTCGCATCAGCGCGCATGATTTTGAACCACTCATTTCACAAGTCTCTTCAGAGCAAATCCAGTCAGTGAGGTGAACCAGTTTCATTAGTAATTGCCGTGCTTACCCTGCTAAAAAATTGGGTTTTCAAACGGAAAATTGCGAATTTTGCGAATAACGAACTTAAAAAAAGGTCTTTTTTATCGGATCAAGAATTTGTTCAAGTCAAATCAAGCTCATAGTCAGAGGTCCCCTATGTATGGGGAGCCTAAGATGCAAAGATTTTTTGGTATAGCTTGCATAGGGAAAAGGTTAGGTTTTCAAACGGAAATTTGCGAATATTTTATCGAGTAGGTATTTTTTATCGGGTTAAGAAGCTGTTCAAATCGTGTCAAACTCATAGTCAGAGGTCCCCTATGTTTGGTGGAGCAAATATGGTGCCAAGATTTTTTGGTAGAGCTTGCCTGGGGACAAAAGTCACATTTTCATACGTCTTTTTCGACAGTTCGATTATGTATAATTTTTAATAAGAGGAATCTTTAATCGGGCCAAGAAGTTGTTCAAACTGAACCGAACTCTAGCAATAATTATAAGTCATTTGTGAGAATATATTTTTGTCTTAGGTGACCTAAATCACTGCAGAAATTATTTGAGTCACGGATATCTTAATTGCTGCTACGGTCAGAGTTTGCACTAGAAGATTTTCAAATTTTGAAATCAAAATTAAGCAGTTTGTTTTGAACTATGCGCAATGTGCTTGAAAGGAGTTTTCTGTATGCCTAATTTTAACCTGCTATTTTCTGTGAAAACTGCGAAGCGACTGCTTAGAAGCTATTAAGCTTAAATTTCAAGGGTTAGTTTCCGATTATTTCAAATAAATTGTTATGAAATGTAGTTTTTTTTCTGACAGCTCAATGATTTGTCCAAATCAATTCAAAACTATATTCAGAGGTCCTCTGTGTATATGACAATTTTTTTTTCTATAGCTTGCCTAGGAAAAAAAGGGTTTCCGTAAAGAAATTTGCTAATTTTGCGAACAACAAATTAAAAAACAGGTTTTTTATCGGTTGAAGAAATCGATCAAATCAATTCAAACTCATAGTGTCAGAGGTTCCCTATGTATATGGCGAGTCTAAGATGCTAAGATTTTTTGGCATATCTTACGTGGAAGAAAAGTTAGGTTTTCATACGGAATTTTGCGAATATTGCGAATGACGAATTTATAAAATAGGTCTTTTTTTATTGGGTGAAGAAGACGTTCAAACCAATTCAAACTCATAGTCAGAGGTCCCTCATGTAGGGGGAGTCTATGATGCAAAGATTTTTTGGTATAGCTTGCCTGAGAAAAAATTACTAATTCATACGTAATTTCGGATAATTCGATTGTTTGATTTTAAAATAGGTACTTTTTATCGGTACAAAAAGTTGTTGACAGTGGACAAACTCTAGTAACAGTCATATATCATTTGTGTGAATATTTTTTTGGTCTTACGTGACTTAAATCACTGCAGAAATTACTTGAGACATGGAAATCTTAATGTCTGCTACGGTCAGAGTTTGCACTAGAAAATTTTCAAATTTTGAAATCAAAATTAAGCAATTTGTTTAGAACTAGGCGCAATGTGCTTGAAAGGAATTTTCTGTATGCCTGATTTTAACCTGATATTTTCTGTGAAAATTGCGAAGCGATTTCTGAGAGGTGGTTAAGCTTAATGTTCATGGGTTAGTTTGCGATTATTTCAAATATCTAATTTTGAAACATAGTTTTTCTGATGGCTCAAAGATTTGTCCAAATCAATAAAAAAATTTAATCAGAGGTCCTCGGTGCATACGACAAGTTTTTTGTTATAGCTGGCCTAGGAAAAAACGGAAATCTGCAAATTTTGCGAATAATGAATTTAATAAATAGCTCTTCTTTATCGGTTGAAGAAGTTGTTCAATTCAATTCATGTGATAGTTTGAGGTCCCCTATGTATGGGGAACTAATATGCAAAGATTTTTTTGTTTTTGGCACAGCTTGCCTAAGGAAAAAATTAGATTTTCATACGGCATTTTGAGTTTTGCAAATAACGAGTATAAAATATATGTCTATTTCATCGGGTCCAAAAGCTGTTCAAGTTCAACCAAACTCGGCATGAAATATTCTTTATGTAGTTAGAGTGTAGGACAAAAGTGTTTTTTCTATAGCTGGCCTAGGAAAGAAGTTAGGTTTTCGAACCAAGCTCGCGAATATTGCCGAAAACAAATTTTAAAAACTAGGCCTTTTCTATCGGGAGAGGAAGTTGTCCAAATCATTTTAAACTCGTAGTCAGAAGTCCCCTATGTATGGTGCGCCTTAGAAGGTCCCCTATGTATGGGGCGCCTAAGATTGCAGGTGTTTTTTGCCCCAGCTTGCCTAGAAAAAAGTTAGGTTTTCATGCGGAAATTTGCATATTTTGCGAATAACGATTTTGAAAAATAGGTCTGTTAAATCGGTTCAAGAAAGTGTTCAAATCAATTCAAAATCAAAGTCAGAGATCCCTCTGGTATCGGAGTCTAAGATGCCATTTTTTTGGTATAGCTTGCTTAGGAAAGTAGTTAGGTTTTCATACGGAAATTGGCGAATTTCGCGAATAACGAATATATAAAAAGAAATCTCTTTATCGGGTCGAAAAGTTTTCAAATCATATCAAACTCTTAGTCAGAGGTCCCCTATATATGGGTTCCTAGGATGCCAAGTTTTTTTTTTGGTAAACCTTGTCGATGAAGGAAGTGATGTTTCCATACGGAACTTTGAGAATTTTTCGAATAAGGAATAGAAAATTTTTTCTTCTTTATCGGGTGAAGAAGTTGTTCAAATTTTTCAAACTCATAGTCAGAGGTATCCTATGTATGAGACGCCTAAACTTCCTAAAATTGTTGCTCCAGCTTGCCTAGGAAGATAGTTAGGTTTCCATACGGAAAATTGGACTTTATTCGCTTTCTTGCACTTTGATATATTTTGAAGAACAGTATTTTTTCATCGGGCCAAGAAGTTGTCCAAATCAGCCCAAACATGGTATGGAGTATCCCCGGTGTAGTTACGATGTATAACAAATCATTTTTCGGTGTATGTTAGAAATATTCTCCAGGAAGAGTACTGGATCATCGGATTAAGAAAAGCTTTAAGGAAAATGAAGTCAAAATGTGTCAAAAGCAGGCACAGAAACGCCACTCCATTGCATCTATCAATGGCAGAACTACCCCAAGAATGACATGATGACAATCTTTTCCAATTCATTCAGATGGGAGTCGACTATTTTGGAACTTTTGAAATCAAATTCGTACGAAGCTCATCGAAGCGATGGTGCTGCCTTTTCACTTGCCCAACAACCGGAGCAGTACACATCGAAGTTGAACAGAAATTCGACTCCGAGTTATGTCTGGCTGAAGTGACAAGAATCATTGCAAGAGTCCGCTAAACAAACGCCATCTTCAGTGATAACGGAACCAACGAGCTGAAAGCATTCGTGAACAAGTGGGACAAAGTTAAGTTCGAGATTGACTTAGCTCATAAAAAGTTTGTTTGGAGATTGAATTCGCCTGGTGCTCCAAATTTTGGTAGAAACTAGAAGAGACTAGTTCAAAGTTGAAAGAAGTTCATGATTGAAATCTTGGACAACCGAAGCCTCGCCGACGAGGTACTCAGCACTACAATGCGTCTTGTAGAGCAAACTCTTAACTCAAGACTCCTGACAGCAGTAAGTGACGACCCTTAAAACCTGACGGCACTCACGCTAAACTATTTCTTGGTACGAGGGAAAAACGCAAGTGCTCCATTCAAGCCATCCAGTAAACGCCACCATAGCCTGATAAAATCCTTCAAAACGACTCAAGCTTACGCCGAAATGATGTAGAAAAGATTGACTTGCGAATATCTTCCACAACGGAATCAGAGATCAAAAATGACCAGAAGCAGATATGCGAAACCTGAAAGAAGGTGAACTAGTATGGCTGTTGATGACTCTCCGAAACGTTGTGAGTACAAAATGGAACGAATCAATGAGATCTTCACTGTCAAATACAGTGTTGTGCGCTCAGCGATGGTCAAAATGGCACATGGCGTGCTGAACCGGCCAGTCGTGAAGTTAACGCCAGTATTCTTCGATGCTGTTCCCGATATCAAATCACGATGTTGACGCAACTTCAAATCAAAAAAAGAGCTATCACACAGCGAGAAAGAATTTTGAAACTGAAAAAAACTTAGAGATTGTCAAAACTCAAAAACAGTCAAAACTGAAAATTTTTACAAATTCGGACCGAAAATTTGTACACCCACAACCCCCCGGATATTGGATAGGGAAAACCTGAGGAGCCCAAGGTTATGGCACAAAATTAGGGATATCTCGAAGCTATTCTTGGACCTAACGAACGATATCGCATAAAAACCACAAGTGTGGCTATTAGCAATTATATGGTGAAAAATTGACATTTTTTGATAATTTTTTATTTATTTTGAAATTATTTAAATTATTTGCCTTATGATTCTTTAGGTATCTTTAAAAGTCACAAACCCTAATTTGGATGCATTTAGAGCTACGTAACAACCATCGGTGCTTAAAACAACGAAAGCAAATAATGCAGTGATTTGACATTTACTATGTAAACATTGCCTTAGGTCACTTTTCTTGATTAAGCAATCAAAAGCGGGTAGCAATGACGTTATAAACAAAATTTATTTGACAATTTACATTAAACGAAATGTTTAAATAGTGAAATCGTATTGCAATTAGAACCATTAGAAACCGTTATAATGAGCAGTAGGCTCTCTGATTGGACTAAAATCTGATCCTTCGCCAACTTTTTTCTTAGTCTTTTTTTGCTATGTTTTGCTAGAAATTAAGGTCTTATGACTTATAAGTCAGTTGCGCTTTATTTGGAAGAAGTTAGCAACATTACTAACACTGGCTGAAACCTTACAACTTTCTTCACTAGATTGAACATAAATTATCACTAAGGATTTTCTTAAGTTCAATTAGAATTAAAGTTGCAGTCTTTTAGTAGGTCCGAGCGACTAATTTTTTTGACAGGATTATTAGTCAATCGAACACAGTGAAGAATCAGGTCAGCGTAAGGCTCGAGAACCAGGCTGTGGTATTTCGGTTCCGCTGCGATTCTTGAGCAGACGCAACATTTGGTCCGTTGTCCCGGACAACAACGCAAACAGCAACGAATTTTCGATTCAATTCGGCGGACCAGAAGTAGATTCCTTCTCTTCTGTCTATTGCCCGATTTTAGAAATCAGTTGATTTTCTATGTGAGTAAAAGCAAGCATATAGTTCTTGGAACTGTCAGCTGTTTAAAATTGAAAATATTATAAGTACTTTATGACACTTATAGCTCCATGAAAAACCTAGATTGCAGATATTTAAAAGCAGATTTGTTTTAATTATCGTGTTCTCGACCAATTTTGGCTATCGTTGGGATATAAAAAGCAGCTTGATTTTTTCATCTAGTAATTTACAAACTTCTATGGTAATTCGCGGAAAATTCTTGACCATCTAATTTAACAAATGAAAAGATATATTTAAAAAGTGATAAATTGAAGGCCGTTAGTAGAATTGGCGTTTTATGCGACGGAGCAGAATTAACAAAATTGACGAGTTTACGTTCCGTCATAATTTTGACGCGCGCGTTTCGTTTAATATTTATTCCTGGCATAATTTGAAATTATGAGGTTTTCAATTTCAAAAACAATTGGGTTAAAAGATACTTGGTTTGTTATTTGGTATACCAATGCATCAGTTTCTGAAAAAAGGGAGAACCAGAACAATTATTGTAGGTGACCCCTGATCAGACAATCCCGGGAGGAAATGACCTCTGATCAGAAAATAACCATCCCAAAGTGACCTCTGATCAGACCTTCACAATCTCGAAGTGACCTCTTTTCATAATATTGTGCGCTCGAAGCTCTTGTTCTCTTTAATATTAATTTGAACCTTGTTCATTAACCCTAAACCATCTTCATCAACAGACCCTGTAATCTTGGTCCGTTAACACACCGCGTTCGTGGGACTTGGGTTTGATTAGAGGTCACCCTGTGGATAACGGAAGTTTGTATTTCTAAAGGACCCGAAAAAAAATTAAAGAGACATCAACCAGAGAGTCCCGTCCCAAGGCGGTTTTTATGGTGGAATGATTTTCCATAAAAATTTAACCCCCAGCACTTCAAAAAAAATTGATCTCATAAAAGCAATCTATAGGACATTTCTTGATATCTTTAAATTTGGGTACCAATTTGCACACAAAAATTTAAATTTTATATTAAAAACAAGTTACAATTTGTTATATAAATGTTACCGCTCAAAAAACTATAGAAATCGGTGCTTCTGAATCTTACTTTACGTTTTACACTTTTAAAAATGATAGCTCAGAATGTTTTTACTAATATGAAATTGATTAGGGCGACATTCGATTCTCCGTAATCAATGGGGGAGACTTAATCGGTGTACATTCTATAATGGGGGAAACTTAATGGGGGTACATTTCTGAAGTTGCTCATAATGTTTCGCTAAATTTGGTATGATAGAAGGAATAGACTGCTCGCCAGCGATTCGAGCTTTTTTCAACTTTTCCAACTTCTGACAAAGATTGCATGCAGCTTCAGCCCCGGTTTGTTCATATTTGTAATATTTTCTCCACTCGTGATATTTTTTCAACTTTTTTTCATCCTTTGAAAGACTGTCTAAGTGTTTTGCCAGTTGAGATATGCTAGCGAAATGACCTAAATGAACAAACGACCCCGGAGGCATTTCATCGTACGTGTCCAGCCGCCCCATTACAATCGGAACAGCCCCGGCTACGACTGAAGTGATGAACCTTGTAGTCACAAAATCGGTACAGTTCGAGTTCTCGAAGGCAAAGTAGAATTTGCAATCTTTCAGAAGTGTCTGAGGTACGCGGAGATGACTTCTCTTAGCCTCATTTGTAAAGCCGTGATCGACTACATTTGGGTGTTTTCCGTTCACACACCCACTTTTGGTAGCGGCTCCCCATATATGAACTTTGCTCGATAAAGACCCAATCAGTGATTGAACTATTTTGTTCCGGTCATTATGGAAGCTCTCGCCGCAATTAGAAATAATCCAGCAATAATCCTTCGGTCTGTTTGACTGTACAAAGATTTCTTTTGAAGGAGTCAATAAAATTTCGGTATCATTTTTCTGGTAAAAATAACCAAATTTTTTGTAAATTGTTGCGTTTTTCGAAGAAGCAATTGTCCAATTGAACATTTGGTTCAGAATAGGTTCGTTTGCAAAAACGCTCGATGAGCGTACGTCTGAAGCCGGCTCCAAAGTATGTCCTACCCAAATTTGGTCCTTTTTCCTGGTTTTTGGCGTCAATGTTCCGTTGAATTTTGTGATATCATTACTGACGCGATATGAACAGAATTGTTTCCTTCTAGTTATTTAACCTTTTAAAAAGTTTGAAAAAGACGACTGATTGAATTTTTTCTTTATATTACGGTGTAATACTCAAAAAAATTTAATTAAGCATATATTTATATATATATATATATGTATATATATATATATATATATATATATATATATATATACCTATATGTATTTACATATATATATATATATATATATATATATATATATATGCATATATATACATATATATATATATATATATATATATATATATATATATATATATATTTACATATATATATATATATATACATATATGTATATATAAATACTTGCATATTTATGCATCTATTTATATTCATATATATATATATATATATATATATATATATATATATATATATATATATATATATATATATATATATATATATATATACATATGTATATATACTACTTTTAATGCAAATATAAACAAAGATTACTTCGTCGTTTAGACGTTTAGAGGCCATCTCGGTCAACAGCCGAGATAATCGTGATGTAATTTTTGTGTCGTTCTCATCCGAGATCAAAAATTGAGATAATATGCGTTTAATAAAGACAACATTTAGATAAAGGTCGTAAGTGTTGTCCATTTTGTTCAGCATTCGGTTATTTACAAATCTCTTCACATTGTCTATAAGTTTTTGGTTAAACTTGTTTACTAAATATTACAAACACAATTGCAATCACTAATTAAGCTCGTGAGCTCATAAAGGTTAACGGTAGAGCAAATCAGTCCTGAGTTCTGTTTTTTGGGCATGGCCAGTACTCTTCATATGTCAGAACTTGACTTTTGAATAACAATTTTGCAAAAAAGATATTATATTCAACCTAACTCACGCAAACAAGTTTTGCTCCATATGGGACTCAAACTCCGCATGGTTACTTGTAATTTTTAGTTTAAGTGGCAATTTGTAAACTTTAGGCTGAACTTTAGGAAACTTTAGGCTAACTTTTGGGCGTTGTGGTATTTGCCTATAAACCATTTTAAGAGTAAATAATGCCCAGGTTGACCACCTTAGACGAAACTTTGAAAACTTACTAAGACTTATACGGTGCCGTAGAAAACTTACAAAACTTTGTACGGCACCGTATAAGGCCTTAATAAGTTTTCTACGGCACCGTATCCAGTTGATGTAATTGCCAATTTATAAAGTCTACCTTCCTAAAATTGGTTTTTAAAAAAACGATTATCTCATACAAGTCATTTTTTCAATAATTTTTGGCACTTTTCACATCTATGAAAAATTAAAAAACTTAGTACGGCGCCGTATAAGGCCGTACCAAGTTTTGTAATTTTTCCAAAGTGTTTTTTCAGACATTAATTTGCTCTGCAGGTACACATAACGTTCAATAATTTTACCTTGAATTAGTTTGAAATAGCAAAAACCTGTTACGCCCCTTGTGAGGCCGTGCAAAACTTTGGAAGTCTAATGATATCTTCTGCAGTTCATGTCATTAATCAACCAGAAAAAAATTCAATTCCAAATATCCACAGTAGCTGGTGAATAAATACCTAAAAACAGGCCCACACTTTATAGGAAAGAAAAGAAAAATTAAAGTGTTTGGTTTGCGTTCGTTTCAATTAAATCTGTTCTGGTTTCAGAAGAAAATTTTTTATTCAAATTTTGGCTCATATGAAAAGTCAGTTACTTTTGGGCCTTCACAACAGCAAGAGGCGTCTTGCAGATCTACAATAAGATAGTTTAAACTATTTACAAGACTGATTTAAGAAGAATCTTCAAATGAGCAATAATAAATGCATTTGATCGCTTTAAAAAAAAGTAAATCGAGGTTTTATCTTTTTTGGACTTCTATATAGTTTTGGCATCTAACTGGTTTATCAGCAGCGCAATCGTTGGCGCTTAAATTGTTACTGCATGCAATGTAATTTTTTTTGTCTTTAATTTTTGTTAT
>NW_027449269.1:0-17952 GCF_964194025.1 Convolutriloba macropyga
CTGTGGACACAATTGGACATCAACGCATCGCCATGATTGCCCTTCATTGGGTAAGAAATGTGATCATTGTGGCCTTCCCAATCATTTTGCAAAGGTATGTCGGAAAAACTGAATAATTCAAAATATTCTCAAAACAAAGTACACGCATCAATAAAGTAGAAAACTCAGAAACTACG
This sequence comes from Convolutriloba macropyga, assembly GCF_964194025.1. Classification (NCBI taxonomy): domain Eukaryota; kingdom Metazoa; phylum Xenacoelomorpha; order Acoela; family Convolutidae; genus Convolutriloba; species Convolutriloba macropyga. Next base: position 177 of record NW_027449269.1, read on the forward strand.
GAACAGTCAGAAGGTGAAAACGTGAAATTCATTAACTATAATGAACAGTATAATTTTGAATACGATGCGCCAGATATTTATGTTGCAATGGTTGAACCTTTTAATTCTACCCCAATCGTTCTGCAAAACATGACAATAACAATTGGCAATACAGACTGTCATTTGCGTCTCGACTCCGGTAGTGGGTGTACCATTATAAATATGTCACTTGCCAAGAATATAATGTTTATCTGCATACAAGCACAAAGGTCAGAGAAAACACCACTCGAACATAAACATTTTTCCAAAGATATAGTGAATACGTTGGGAACTTTGAAAACGCCAGTAAGTTGTAATGGAAGGAAAATCCCAAAAGCAACAATAACAACAGTTGTGGACGGTTTTCCACCTATCCTAGGACCTGATTTATTCGACCAGCTTGGAATAACAATATCACAAAAGCCTTGTCCAAAAAATGAAGTAATTAAAGTTGAAACACCTTGTGTGAAAAAACAATCTCTAGTCAAAAAAATTCCAGAATTATTTTCGAGAATTGGAAAATCTATCCATGACATGGTCAATTCAAAATTTCACAAAATTTATCGTTTTATCCACCAAAACGGGAGAAAAGTATCGATTCATTTTCAACCGAAAGTAAAAAATTTGAACTCGAAAAAATTCTAAATGGAAGACATATTGAAAAATTATCGAATTGCTCTGACCAATTTTTTATCTCTCCAATCGTTATTACGGTCAAGAAAGACCATTCAATAAAAATAGCTTTGGTCTCAAAATCCTAAATAAACAAATCACAAGAACAAATATCAAATGCCTATTATCTATTCACTAATTCAAACTATCTCACAAATCCTGTCAAATGCGCCACAAGAGACGCCATTTTTACAACGTTGGACTTGCAGTCCGTATACAGCCAACCTAACCTTCATACTGATACGGCCCGCCATTGCAATTTCAATATTGTCAGCGGTGATATGACAGGCACTTATCGTTTCAAAACTGGCTTTTACGGGCTAACGGATATGCTGAAAGCGAATTTCAGAAATCGATAGATTGTGCGTTAGCCGGTCTGAGTAATACATTCTGCATTCTGGACGATATATTAAGAGTGAGTAGAGGTAGAATTGAAGATCATCTCAATCATGTGAGAAAATGTTTAATTTAGCTCGATCAAGAAATCTTCGCATAATTTTGGCTATCTGTATTTCGAAAAAGTTCAAACTACATGGCTCGATCATCGTATCACACAGTCCATTACAACTCCATTATCAAATAAAACTGGCGCAATTCAACAATTATCATCTTGAACTAACCTAAAAAAGTTACGCTTTTTTATGGGATCTGTTCATCATTTAGGTAAATTGATACCAAAATTATCACAACTTTGCCACCCTCTTCGGCCATTATTAAAGAAAAATACTAAATTTGTTTGGAATGATGAGCATGATCAACACTTTAAAATAATTAAAGCGGAAAATGTATAAGCAACAGAAAAAAAAAATGTTTCAATCGTGACCTTGAAACCAGGATAAAATACGACGCATCAGGGAAAGGCTTACCAATCAGTCGCCAAACATTCCTTAAAATTTAAACAAAATGCTAGCTCCTTCCAAACAGTCTTAATGATGTCACAATCAGATGAGAAAACGGTCTCCCAAATCAAACTGGCAACACCGTCAAAAGTTCTCTTCGCAGATGAAGCGGGACCCTCAACAGCTCCATCCGCACCAGTCACACCCTCAACACGCGGAACGGACACAACAAACGTAACAACACCCTTTAGTGATTATTTGTCTTCAAATACATTAAACTTTGCCGTCTCAAAGATATTTTGAAGCACCCCCTTGGCTAGCCTGACATCAAAAGATGCAAAACTTTGAGAGGTACGAGATTGTATCAACGCCGGGAACGAGGACCGCTGCCGTCAAATTAGCGGATACATACACAACAATTGGAAGGACCTTGAAGTCAAAAGTGGCTTTGTATGTGTGGATGATCGAACCGCCATCCCCAACTCCGTCAAGGATGCGTATGTTGAAGCAATCCACACCACAAATCCAGGGAATTGGGGGATGACAGACATGGCGGTGCACGTCATTCCAAAACGGCCAATATTCATTCCAAAACGGCCAAGTGTAATCCATGCGTCAAGATTGGTAAAAATTTAAAGCCTATCATATCTTTTAATTAATGGGCATCACTAAAACTGTTTAAAGTACCAAATGACGAAATTCAAATAGATCTCGGCGGACCAATCTTCAATGAGAAAAATCCAGAAGTCAATTTTCTTGTATAGACTGTTTTTCTAAATTTCTAACGGCAGACGTATGTGACGGGGCAAACGCACCAAAAATATTTTGAAATTTCTTCAAGAATATGTATTATTACATGGGAATCGACGTACGATTAGATTGGACCAAGCACAGTGTCAAATCGGTCAGCAAATTAAAGCTTTTTGTAATCAAAATAATATTCAGTTATTTGAAGCCCCAATACACGATCACAGAGCAATTGGCTTAGTCGAGAGGCTAATACAAACAATCAAGCGTCGATTAGCTTGTATTAAAGCCGCGTTGCGAAATTACTTTTATTTGAAAGCGTCATTAAGTTCAATTAAATATTAACTCCATATATGCCGTCAAAAGACAATTAATCTTTCACCCTTTGAGGCGCATTTTGGACGAAAAGCTAACACACCCTTGAGCAATATTTCAACTGATTCTGAACCTAATACTCTAACATATAAACCAATTTTGAAGAAAAATATTTAGACATGGAGACAATACGCTGGGACGAATTAATATCAGATGAACAGTGCAATGACGAGACGAGAAGTGACGTTGAATTCGTTAAACAGCGACATAAAATCAGTAAGGACACGAGAAAACGCTGAAACGAGGATCAAGACAAAGAATCCCGTACAATATCACACCCAGCCGTTGGAATACCTCACCCAGAACTGAGGCATCTTTCACACTCAAACTGGACAAAAACAAACACAAATCAAAACGGGGTCTAAGAAGAGTTTGGACGGGTTGTTTGAGGTCCTGCCATCGGGCTCTTCTGTCATCAAATCTAACGAACACACTTCGATAATACTCGAGCCAGGCAAAAGAGAAGTCACTATTAGAGATTCGGATCTTGCCAAGTTCTACACTAAAGCCGAAAAACAGACAGATCTAAGATGTTATTCTGAACTTAGACCAAAAATGCCAACGGGGAAACCACAGAAGAATTAACTGATCGACATGCCAAGGATGCAAAGTGAAAAATTGAAGGCGATAAGAAGAAAAAACACAAATGTATAAACGACGATACGTGTTGTGTCTCATCTATTCATTCAAACGTGTCGCGAGCACTAAGAGTGCGTATGCGGAACAGGCCGAAAAAAACAGTTGTTCCCGCACCACCAAAACTGCCATCTGAAACAACCACTGATTTCGCACTTTTGATTTATCTCAACGTGTATCTATGTGGTATATGTGTACATTTTATGGAATTAATTTGCGGCGAAAAATTCATTAATCTTATTTGATTTTAATTCAGTTCATTTTCTAGTTCACTTCCATTGTTAAGTTTATTCATCCCCATTTTGAAGATCAATTCTCGTTGTTCATGGCTCCTCATTTTGTTTACTTGGAGATATGATATTTTCTCTGCTCATGTCGTCTACCAAACTGTTTTACCGCTATTTTAAATTTGTAGTTGTCAATGTTGCAAGATCAAAATGATGATCAAATTTATGTTAAACTCTGATATTAATTCTTGCTCTTCTGAATAAACTTTTCAGTTTAATCTCTTTCCTCAGAATTTTGATTCGCAAAACGCTCAATCTAATTGAGCTATTAAGATTTGATATTCGCTAAGCGAACCACTAGTCTAAAAGCAAAATCTGTATTCGACGAGCAAATAGCACCTAGAACTGCTACGCAAAAAGAATTAATTCCGCTAACAAAATTAAGGGTAATTAGCGTCAGGATTGCACAAGAAAGTCGGAACAAGTAGTTTTGATAAATCGCCCAGCAAATCATCAAACTAAAACGAATTTTGTATGACAATCTATACGGCAAAAATTGAGTAGCCTTAAATGAAGTAGCTGATCATTAAGTCCATCTGCATCAACTTAATTGTTTTTTAATACCGTTTCTTGAAATAACAAATCGCATGAAATTATGAGAAGAGTTTTTCCTGTTTTTTTGTAAATAAGTCAACATTCATAATTAAACATTACAATAGAATAGCTGTTCGAATGCAACAGTGAATCAAGCGTGGGTTCAATTCTAGTCACAAAGATAACTGCCAGTCGAAAAAATAAAATTTTTGCATAACAAAATAGCTATGTCAACGTTTTTGGGAGTTCTTGACGTATTCAAAAATTTAACTGCGGTAATGTTGACAGTAATCCCGGTAATTTTAACTGGTAATCTTGGCAGGAAACATGGGAATTCTAAATTTTCCGGTAATCTTGGCAGGAAACATGGGAATTCTAAATTTTCCGGTATTGTTGGCAGGAAACATGGGAATTCTAAATTTTCCGTTAATCTTGGCCGAAAAGATGGGAATTCTAAAATTTCCGGTAATCTTGGCAGGAAACATGTGAATTTTAATTTTTTGGTGGAATAATGGATCTTACCGCATCTTACAATCCCATTTCAGTATCCCGGTAAGATCCCCGGATTTTTCTCAAGTTTTTCGTGGATCTTAGTGCAGTAAAATTCGGTATCGTACCTTAGATTGTATGAAGTCCTACCATCGGGCTCTTCTGTCATCAAATCTAACGAACACACTTCGACAATAAACGAGCAAGGCAAAAGCGAAGTCACTATTAGAAATTCGGATCTTGCCAAGTTCTGCACTAATGCCGGAAAGCAGACAGATCTAAGATGTTATTCTGAACTTAGACCAAAAATGCCAACGGGGAAACCACAGAAGAATTAACTGATCGACATGCGAAGGATGCAAAGCGAAAAATTGAAGGCGATAAGAAGAAAAAACACAAATGTATAAACGACGATACGTGTTGTGTCTCATCTATTCATTCAAACGTGTCGCGAGCACGAAGAGTGCGTATGCGGAATAGGCCGAAAAAGACAGTTGTTCCCGCACCACCAAAACTGCCATCAGAAACAACTGCTGATTTCGCACTTTTGATTTATCTCAACGTGTATCTATGTGGTATAGGTGTACGTTTTATGGAATTAATTTGCGGCGCAAAATTCATTAATTGTATTTGATTTTAATTTAGTTCATTTTCTAGTTCATTTCCATTGTTAAATTTATTCATCCCCATTTTGAAGATCAAATCTTGTTGTTCATGCCTCCTCATTATTTTTACTTAGAGTTATGATATTATGTCTGTTCATGTCGTCTACCAATCTGTTTTTCCGCTATTTTAATTTTTTAGTTGTTAATGTTGCAAGATCAAATTGATGATCAAATTTATGTTAAACTCTGATATTCATTCTTGCTCTTCTGAATACAGTTTTCAACTTAATCTCTTTCCTCTGACTTTTGCTTCTCAATCTAATCGAGCTATTTAGATTTGATAATCGCTAAGCGAACCTCTAGTCTAAAAGCACAATCTGTATTCGCAAAGCAAATAGCACCTAGAACTGCTACGCAAATAGAATTAATTCCGCTAACAAAATTAAGGGTAATTAGCGTCAGGATTGCACAAGAAAGTCGGAACAAGCAGTTTTGATAAATCGCCCAGCAAATCATCAAACTAATACGAATTTTGTATGACAATCTTTACGGCAAAAATTGAGTAGCCTTAAATGAAGTAGCTGATCATTAAGTTCATCTGTATCAACTTAATTGTTTTATTTATTACCGTTTCCTTAAATAGCAAATCGCATGAAATTATGAGAAGAGTTTTGCCGTTTTTTTGTAAATAAGTAAACTTTCTTAAGTAAACAATACTATAGAATAGCTGTTTGAATATAACAGTGAGTCAAGCGTGGTTTCAATCCTAGTCACAAGGATAACTGCAGGTCAAACAAACAAAATTTTTGCAAAAAAAATAGCTATGTCAACGTTTTTGGGAGTTCTTGACGTATTCAAAAATATAACTGCGGTAATCTTGACAGTAATCCCGGTAATTTTAACTGGTAATCTTGGCAGGAAACATGGGAATTCTAAATATTCCGGTAATTTTGGCAGGAAACATGGGAATTCTAAATTTTCCGGTATTGTTGGCAGGAAACATGGGAATTCTAAACTTTCCGTTTATCTTGGCAGAAAAAATGGGAATTCTAAATTTTCCGGTAATCTTGGCAGGAAACATGGGAATTCCAAATTTTCCAATAATCTTGGCAGGAAACATGTGAATTTTAATGTTTTGGTGGAATAATCGATCTTACCGCATCTTACAATCCCATTTCAGTATCCCGGTAAGATGCCCGGATTTTTCTCAAATTTTTTGTGGATCTTAGTGCGGTTAAATTCGGTATCCTACTTAAGATTTCCAGGACTCGTTACATTGGATGACACAATTGATTATTTGCCCTGATCAGACTATTGATGAAGGTGTACTGGACGTAACGGCTAATAAAAATAAATGGGTGAAATTCTTACAATTAAGCATAAATTTGCAAAATTTGATGGCATCTAATTAAATTAGCATGAATTAGCACAATTCAGGTGCTAATTGCGAGGCTTGTAGTACGAAGTTGGTCATGACACTTAGCACAAAAGTGAAGCACCTTTAGCACTACAGATTCAATGTATCTGTATTTATCACTCAACAAAACAATGATATGAGCTTGGCTGGTAAATTTTCCGAACCTGATCTACTACTACTACTACTACTACTACTACTACTACTACTACTACTACTACTACTACTACTACTACTACTACTACTACTACTACTACTACTACTACTACTACTACTACTACTACTACTACTACTACTACTACTACTACTACTACTACTACTACTACTACTACTACTACTACTACTACTACTACTACTACTACTACTACTACTACTAATACTACTACTACATGATCTGAAGGACAATTTGAAGCGAAAAGTGTAAAGCTCATACCAATTTGAAACAACATTTTTGTTGAAATGCCAATTTAAAAAAGTAGTAAGGGTGGTTGTAAGGGTTTCAAATTGGCATTTCAGATCAATTTTTTTAATATGATATTGAGATTAAGTTTTTTACTACTAAATTTCTACAATATTTTTCAAATTGGTATTGAGAATACGTTTTTTACTACCAAAATTTTTACAGTAGTTACAGACTATTTTTTAAAAAAATTAACTTTTTCTCAAATTTTACAGACTTTTTTCTCAAGTTTTACAGACAAACAAACATTGCGTCGGACGTTTGGTCTATTTTTCACTACTAAAATTGTCGGACGACTGATTAAACATAGTACTCTTGGTAGAAAAGACAGGTACTTTAGGTAAGTTATGATTGAACAATTAAATAACGTTAAACAATTACAAGGTTAAACATTAAGTTATGATTACAAGGTTAAACATGTTAAGTTACAAGCTTAAACAATTAAACTAGGTTAAACAAGGTTAAACAAATATAATGGCTAAAACAATAAAAAATTTATCTATGTTTGAATACTTGAACAGCAGACTTTAGTTTTGTGTATATCCGCAAATGCGCATAGTTCGACAATCTAATTCCAGCTTCCTCACATCGTGCCTTGATGTCGGGAACTGAAACTGTGGAACTGACTCCGGAAAACAGCAAGCATGCTTTCTTTTCGGGGTCAGTCCACGCGGGGGCTCCCGATTTGACGCGGAATGATTTCAAAGACTTTATAAACTTCTCTCGGAGAACGTCTTCACTACTCTGACCTATAGTTGACCTCCGTCGAGCGTCTGCAGTAACCGTTTGTTCCCGAGTCACGTTTGCAGCAGGTTGTTCTGTTGGAGTAACCGGGTTAATTGGAGTTAGGTTAACTGACGGCCTAATTGCATTGAATCGCCGTATGATTGGTTCCGAACATATAGGCGTCTCCATTGGCGTCTGTGGATCAATGGGATGTGGCTCTTCGGGCGCTTCAAAGTCAGACTCTACATCAGACTCTTTGTCGTCTACTGCTGCTTCTTCGGCTTCTTCGGCTTCTTCCGGTGGGATATCTGACGACAAATCGTCACAATATATCGACAACAGCTGGTCGCGGTCCTCTGAGGTTCCCTCTCTACCAATGTAGATATCCTCAGCTGTTGTCTTGTTGTGAGCCGTTTGTGCCAAATGCGCTTTTGTCACCCCTTCTGGAACCTTGCCAATGAAACTTTTCCATCGGCGTTCCCAATACTTTCTGATGGAGTTGGCGTTAAATCGCACTTCGTTTGGGTCATCGCCGAATAGAGTAAAGAAAGTTTCCTGAATGTGTTTTGAAATGGACCGCTCAATTTTGTTCTGCTTCGAGCTGAAGACATACTTCGACTCCATTGAATCATTCTCGTCGGCAAATGTCTCCTTTAACTTGTAAAGCAGCGGTATTTGATCGGCCTTTATTTTCAAATACAGCGTATAAAACTTTCCCGTCTTGTGCTTATCAGTTTCCAGAACGCTGTTTTCTTCAATATACTTGACGTCCTCCCAAGTGAGTGCCAGTAAGGGTCCAGACCGTACATTAAGTCTACCTTGTAGCACAAAGAAATTTAGGGCCTGTTGTTGCTTGTACGTTAAGGTAGATGTTGCTAAGTTGTCCTTTAGGTGACTAAAGGCCAGCTTGTGACGATTTCGTACCAGAGCAATCGACGGGACCCGGGCTCGCAATTGTTTGGCTGTGGTACGATAGTTCTTAATAGCTGCAGTGGAGAACGCTTTCCTTACACTTTTAATTGCCGCCAACATCGTTGAGTGCTCTCGTTCCATCCTGTTGGAGACACCGTCTGAATACAAAAAACAGTAATCAACGAAGTTGCTGAAAGTTGCGAGATAGTTTAGCATCGTTTGAGGCTTCAATCGCTCTTGCAACTGGAGGCAAGCTTGTAATAGTTGCTGTGGTCGCCTCAGACCTTGTGTTTCCCCATGCAATACAGCCATCAACTGAATTAAGCCTGATCTGTCCTCGTTGCAATATTCATTGCCCGCACATTTTGCCAACTGTTTTTGGTGCTCAGTGAACCTGCGGGCAATTTCTAAATCGCTGGTCCTCGCAATTACTGAGGACTTCAATTTGGCTCTTAGATTGTCTGGAAGTCTCAACCGAAATACATTGTAATTTATTGCCCAACATTGTCAGACGTTTGACTCAACATTGGAGTGTTTATGCAATTGTCAGACGTTTGACTCAACATTGGATTGTTTATTATGCAATTGTCAGACGTTTTAGTAAACAATAAATTGGTTATGCATTGGAGTGTTTATTATGCAATTGTTAAACGTTTGACTCAACATTATATTGTTTATGCAATTGTTAAACGTTTGATTCAACATTTAATTGTTTTGCAATTGTCAGACGTTTGATTTAAAATTGGATTGTTTATGCAATTGTCTTACGTTTGACTCAACAAAAATGGTCTCCGAGTAAAATAACTTTATCACTTACGCCCTGCTTTCCGGATTCTCCACTCTCGTGACTGCAGAACAATCGCACTTGTTGGTGTACTTGTGCGTCACCAGAGAAGCAAATCGTCTGTAGCAAGCCATACAGTCGTAGATTTTGTGCTTCTTCTGTACATTTTTTGTCCTGTAGAAATCGATGATAAAGGTTATCTCTGCTTTTTCGAGAATGTCATTGTGTTGCTGCAAGTGCTTGTCCATTCTCTTGACAACGGCATGACAAACTAGGCACTCCAGAACGGGATCAGTTTTAACTTTCTTTGGTCGTTGGAGTCGAGCCTTCTCCTCGACGTTTGGTAACATTTCAACGATTGCTTCATCATTCGGTGCTTCCTCGACGTCTGCTTGTTCAACATTTGGTAACATTTCAACGATTGCTTTACGGATGGGTACGATTTCAACGATTGCTTCACTGGGTAACACTTGAATGATTGCTTCATCAGGCGGTGCTTCCTCGACGATTGCTTCACTGGGTGACACTTGAACGATTGCTTCATCACTCGGTGCTTCCTCGACGATTGCTTCACTGGGTGACACTTGAACGATTGCTTCATCACTCGGTGCTTCCTCGACGATTGCTTCACTGGGTGACACTTGAACGATTGCTTCATCACTCGGTGCTTCTTTCATGCATGTGGTGCACTGGCAATTCCTATTATTATCTCCAAAATAATCAGGGCTATAAAAAACTGAAATTTCTTCGTCAATTTCGACTGTTCTAATTGCCTGAATTGATATGATCGTTTTGTTCTTTTCACCGGACACAACATATCGGGCGTTTGGGTTGCATTCGTGATTGACGAATGAAGCAGGTCCGAGCATAATCCGTGTGCTCTTAAAATTGTTTGTGGGGGCAAAAACCGAAAAAGACATGTCCTCCGTGAGCTCGTCATCAGAGACAGTTTCTGTAAAACCCTCCAGACCTGAGATGACTGTTTTCGGCCTGAATTTCTTCTTGGCGACAACGCGCATCTGTGTAAAGCCATCTTGTGGTTCATATTTTGAAGTAGTGAGGAAACTAACATTTTCAAGGGAGTCGAGATATGATTTGAACATCTGCGTGTACAGAGCTTTTGCTTTCGGATCTCTCAATAAAAGAGATTGAAAGTCTGAATGAAAACAGAGCTTGTGTGTTTCCAACGTTTGGCAGTCAATTAACTTTTCAGTGAGCTCAGCATCTATAAAACCAAGAACTTGCCAGTTTGCGTTTACGATATCTGTGCCAACATCTTCGGGTTCCTCGTGTACCTCTTGTACGGGTTGTCTATCGTCTATCGTCGGGCTGTCGGGCTGAAATCGTTTTCCAGCACTTGTTTCGTCGGACTGCTGCTCGCGACTTCGTTTCTTGCTCAACTTACCCCTCCTATTATTATTGTTGTTGTTATTGTGATTGTCATCAGCAATAACTCTGTTTCTGAGGGTTCTCGTACGTGCTGTCTGACTTCGCAATTTAACCATTTTTGGATTTGAATCTGACAAAGATTTGAATCTTATTGTTGTAAGAGTTTACTTTAAAATGGCACAATTTTGAAATAGTTTTAGTGGCCTGAAATTTGAGTCCAAAAAGAAAAAGAGTCTGCGATAATTTGTTTATCTAATTGTTTATGAGGCAAGTACTAGTTATTAACTTTGTTCATCTATTTGTTTATTGTGCAAGTACTAGTTATTAACTTTTAATCGATTAGCGTCAATAAAAATATGACTAATTATCGGTTATAATTACCATTATCTTTTACCATTAGAAATGATCATTAGAAATGTCTCTTTTGAAGTTGTTCATCAATCGTTACACGATTGCATGTGTCAATCGTTACACGATTGTTCATCAATCGTTACACGATTGTAAATGATATATAATATGCAATTGTTCTTGGGTGGGGGATTGTAAAAATCCCCCTTTCAAAAATTGCCCAGTTCAAGGTGACGGTCCCCTCAAACCGAACTTTAGATGATGATTCGGAGCATTGTAGATTTGGAGTCATAATATTAAATATTAAATATTAAACTAATCTACTTAGATGAGTAGAAAACCAAATGAAAATATATTCATTTTGACGTGATAGGGGCCAAACGGGGGTCAATCAATTTTCTTTTATCGATCAAGTTTTTGGGCATCACCTACTGGCTATTATTACATAAATGATAAGTTTCATTGATGATTGACCATTTCTTTGGTGATGATTGAATGTCACAATCGACCTTTGAAATGATTTAGTTATGTATCAATAACAATCGTTTGACGATTGTAAAACAAATGAAAACATTTTCCAATAGAGGTCGCACGATTGCATTTACAATACAGCGAAGTTTTGAATTTAAAATATAGACGGTAATTAAAACTTGCTTATAATGTAAGTCAAATGTAACTGAGCCAGTTGTTCAACAACTGCAAAGTAATACATTGTAATTTGATTTTAAACCGTTTAAAACCAGGAGATGATATTATTATTATTATTAGCTGAGCTTTTCAGGACTGAAGAGTGATGATAGGTATCCGACATTTTAGCGTGAAAACAATGAGCTAGAACACTTAATTTTTGTACCATGGAAAGTAGGTGTTTGATATATACTAATAACTAAGGTCACTCGTTCACTGTTGGAAACAAGTTGTCATCGTTAACTACGCTGTCTCAAGTTGTTCACCGTTAACAATCCGTAGGGTTACCTATACCCACCACCATGATAGCCCGGCTCCATTACGAATACGGCACCTACCGTGCTCGGGCTTCCTCGCTGCAGGCGAGCGGGTGATCTTATTGAATTTCTAAATCTGATTTGCATTTGTGAAACGTTCTCATTTACCGTGAAACGTTCTCATTTAGTTTATTTTGGTATAGCTAATTTTGATAGCTAATACACTTCGCAGTCAGGGGTAGTTTCAATCAAAGCACCTTTGCAACAACGCGGAACTTTTAGTATAATTTGGTATAGCTAACTTTCAAAGCTACTACACTTCCCAGTCAGGGGTAGTTTCAATCAAAGCACGTTTGCAACAACGCGGAACAATTTGAAGCAAACGTCGAACAATTATCTCTAATTCTTCTTTTGAAGATTCCCAACATCTCTAATTCTTCTTTTAAAGATTCCCAACAATCGTCGCACGATCGGAAAAAATATTCGAGATATCAATAGAATTGAATTAAAAGTTATGACTCTCAATATAAATGAAAATAATGAAATAATCAGATCTAAATTTATGAAATAAGTAGTTTGACTAATGAAAATAATGAAACAAGTTTTACAAGTCTTTTGGGCTTAACGCTTCCCCACAACATTCAGTTATGTTCAAAGTAGTGTTATCCAGCGACAATTGGGGTAAAGTGGAGTCATTCAAAGCGTCGAAAATTGCAGATGTATTTGCAGTCAATTCGGCCGGCAAAGCATTGGCAATTGCCGATGTACTTGCGGTCGGTGCTGGTTGAACCTCAGCGGGGTCCTGTGAGGCAATTGCCGATGTACTTGCGGTCGGTGCTGGTTGAACCTCAGCGGGGTCCTGTGAGGCAATTGCCGATGTACTTGCGGTCGGTGCTGGTTGAACCTCAGCGGGGTCCTCTGAGGCCGATTCCCCATATCGAATTACAGGCTTTGACGGTCTGCTGCTTTTTCTCGTGCCCTCCACTGCAACCTCCTCTGAAAGTTCGTCAGGCACGTAGGAGTCGTCGGACGAGTCGTTTCTAGGGCGTTTGCTAGGGCTTTTGCTAGGGCTCGCAACATCATTGTCGAAGCTCTTTTTTCTTGGGGAGCAGGTGAACTCTCTACGCTCGGGGACTTTAATTCGGCAGACATTCACTAGGTTGGCTTTTAGTGGATTTTTGTCCTCGGCCGTTTGTGAGCTCTTCCGGATTAGCTTCTCGCCCGTTAGTTTCCTTCTCGAACTTTCGGCGTGACTACGAATTCGTTCAACGAGTGCTGAGTTAACGTTCGCGTCCGTCGATTGTTCCCTGGGTCGCAGTAGGTCCAACGCTGAGGGGCATTGACGCACCGTTCCGTAATTGGATAAGTCGGACTTAAGCAATTTCGCTGCAGGAAGTCCAGGAATCCGCAATGTTGCCACCTCGCTTGAGGTCTTCTCAATTGACGAACCCTCGGGCAGCTGCTCATAGACTCCCCGTAAGTTCCTGCCCCCTTTTTTGTACGATTTCCGTCGTTTGCGCTGATTCTTCTCGTTGACTGGCAATTGAGGAAAACCTTCTTGTAACGAGACCAACTGATCGCCACTCAGTCCTTCAAGCATTTTCCTCTTCTTCAATTTAACCTCACTGTCACTGTCGAGGTCTTCTTTTGGCCACACTTTCTCGTCTATAAGAGCCTCATCACCGATCGTTTCTTTATCTAAACAATGAAAACGTTTTAAGTAACAATCGTTTAACGTTTCCAGCATATCACAACGTTTCCAAGTGACAATCGTTTAACGTTTCTTAACAACTTTGACCGTTGGGTATTTGTAGAACTATTTGTTGAAGCTGTAAAAATAAGCTAGAAAATTCCTGATTAAGAGGTTTTAAAATCTTACCAATTTCGGTACAAGGTTTGCATGTCCTGGCTTTGTTGATCAGATCCCGATTTGAAAAGGGCCACCAGACCTTCTGCCCCATCTCAGTCATTCCCCAGCTTCCTGGATGGCTGGCATGTATCTGATCAACGACTGCCTCTTTGATAGCGTTTGGGATCGCCATCTTGTTGTTGACAAACACAATGCCGTTTCTGACGGCGAGCGATTTCCAGTGACTGTGTATATGTTTACTCAGCGACCTGCATCTCTGCTCGTCTTTCAATTCCACGCATTCTCGCACTTCTCTGAGAACCGTATCGCGGTTGGTCAGCGCTGCGACTAGGGTGTCGTTGAAAATGCTCCTGATTTGGTTCTCTGTGACCATGTCCACTCCAGTGCTTTTAATTGGGGAGACGAAAGGAGTCGATGTACTTGGCACTGGATCAGTTAACGACCGAACTATTGGGTTTGATTTAAGAAACCCTCTTAGATTCACTCTGCTGCCAACCAAATTTGAGTCAACCGATTTGTTTAAATCAGGCGAATTGTGTGACATTATTGGGCAACTAATTTAGGATTAAACTATTTCAAACTAAATTAAACTATTTGAGGCAACGAATGAGGATGAAGTTAAACTATTTGAAATGTGAAGTTAAACTATTTGAAGGCAACGAATGAGGATGAAGTTAAACTATTTGAATGGATGAAGTTAAACTATTTGAGGCAACGAATGAGGATGAAGTTAAACTATTTGAATGGATGAAGTTAAACTATTTGAGGCAACGGATGAGGATGAAGTTAAACTATTTGAGACAACAAAAGTTTCAAGATGAAATTAAACTATTTGAGGCAACGAATGTTGAAAAGTTGAGGATCAAGTTTATTCAAGCAGAAATTTTGGGCAAATGATACTTGGTAGCTCTGCTCTCACTATTAATACTTTTGCCTGGATACGACTCGCCTTGTAAAAGTGACTTGTAATCGTTCGGTTAAAACTTCTACTACAAATTCCAACAACGAACTAGTAGTAGTGAGTAGGTAGTGTATAATCTGTTCGTTGTAATCGTTCGGTTAAAACTTCTACTACAAAACCCAGCAACGAACTAGTACTATTTAATTTCGTCATACGATTACAAATTTCCGCTTTAGTATTCCACTACAAATCTAGTATGCCAACAACCACCTCACGATTGTTAACCAAATGAACAAATTCATCAATCGTCTTACGATTGCAGTCTTATGAAAATATTCAACAATTACCCCACGATTGTGGGTTAGATGAACAAATTCATCAATTGTGATACGTTTTTTAGTTAGATAAACAATTGTAAAACAATTGTGAGTCAAAAGAACAATTGTCACACGATTGTGAGTCACATGAACATATTTAACATACTTAGTTTGAACAAATTGGACATGTTTAAAATGCATGAACATTTTAATCCGATTAGAGTCCAGCATTTTGGTTTTGAAATAAAAATATTCAAAAATAAAATTTAATATTTTCAAAAATTAACTAAATGAACTAAATTTCGGGTCTTTCCCATTATAGCCCCCCTCACAATAATATAGCCACCTTCACGATTGAGTGATCACGATTGAGTGATCACGATTGAGTGATCAACGGTTGCAAATATTGTTTTTATTGTCCTACAATTGCAAGCCTTTTAAATGAATTGTTACACGATTGATACTTCCTTCTGAGAGACTAATGAATCAAGGGTGATACGTCCTGTAAGACTTCCTTCTGTCCACCTCATCATCCTAAAACATTTATTTATATATACAAAAATTGACTTTCATCAAGATTTGTCAATGGTAGACTGCATATGGTTTATATGCAAACGCTTGGCTTTTGCACTGATAGTTTAGATTGTATCAACTAACTCTTGGCTTTTGCACTGATTTTTTTTCAAGTCCCAGCAAACAAGTGCACATGCAAATTTAGTTTGAACAAATTGGACATGTTTAAAATGCACGAACATTTTAATCCGATTAGAGTCCATTTTAATCCGACTCATTTTGGCCAACACTCGTGTACATACATTGTATGCAGCACTTTGGTTTTGAAATAAAAATTAGTTTTTTTTAAATTTTGAGCTATTGGTTGGCACAAATTTGACTTTTGTATTAGATTTTAAGACGAAAAAAATTTGTTTCGGTTCTTCTTACTACCAAGATTTAGTGATGCCAAAATGAAATTTTGATGTTTCATATTGGCAGTACGACAAAATTTTTGCTTCAAAATGGTATATAACTCAACTCTTACAACTTCGAGGAAAAATTTTTGAAAGTGAAAATTAAAATTTTTTTTTTGGGTCCAATGACCTTGCTTTCTGCTTTTCTGGAAAAAAAAGTTGATAGTGGTCACCGAAAAAAAAATATAGGTGATGCCAATTTAAGTGCCAAAATTAATAATAGTAAATTTCATATTGTCCCAAGATCAACTTTTTCTACTACTTCAAATTGGCAGTCAGATCAATACTACTACTACTACTACTACTACTACTACTACTACTACTACTACTACTACTACTACTACTACTACTACTACTACTACTACTACTACTACTACTACTACTACTACTACTACTACTACTACTACTTACTACTACTACTACTACTACTACTACTACTACTACTACTACTACTACTACTACTACTACTACTACTACTACTACTTACTACTACTACTACTACTACTACTACTACTACTACTACTACTACTACTACTACTACTACTACTACTACTACTACTACTACTACTACTACTACTACTACTACTACTACTACTACTACTACTACTACTACTACTACTACTACTACTACTACTACTACTACTACTACTACTACTACTACTACTACTACTACTACTACTACTACTACTACTACTACTACTACTACTACTACTACTACTACTACTACTACTACTACTACTACTACTACTACTACTACTACTACTACTACTACTACTACTACTACTACTACTACTACTACTACTACTACTACTACTACTACTACTACTACTACTACTACTACTACTACTACTACTACTACTACTACTACTACTACTACTACTACTACTACTACTACTACTACTACTACTACTACTACTACTACTACTACTACTACTACTACTACTACTACTACTACTACTACTACTACTACTACTACTACTACTACTACTACTACTACTACTACTACTACTACTACTACTACTACTACTACTACTACTACTACTACTACTACTACTACTACTACTACTACTACTACTACTACTACTACTTACTACTACTACTACTACTACTACTACTACTACTACTACTACTACTACTACTACTACTACTACTACTACTACTACTACTACTACTACTACTACTACTACTACTACTACTACTACTACTACTACTACTACTACTACTACTACTACTACTACTACTACTACTACTACTACTACTACTACTACTACTACTACTACTACTACTACTACTACTACTACTACTACTACTACTACTACTACTACTACTACTACTACTACTACTACTACTACTACTACTACTACTACTACTACTACTACTACTACTACTACTACTACTACTACTACTACTACTACTACTACTACTACTACTACTACTACTACTACTACTACTACTACTACTACTACTACTACTACTACTACTACTACTACTACTACTTACTACTACTACTACACTACTACTACTACTACTACTACTACTAC
>NW_027449270.1:0-11579 GCF_964194025.1 Convolutriloba macropyga
CTGTTACCAATACCGGCTAACAACTGTATCATACTAGGGAGAATTGACTCATGATTTAAAAACCAGATGTTCACATGTCGATGTTTCGGCTCTCGCCTACTAGAAACAACATAATACTAGTCTGTTAAAAATCTCAATCACGCCGCCTCTTCAGATACAGAAGTTTTACCTTTTATTGGTTAGAGAACAGCTTTCCAGCTGTCGACATGGTTACTAGTAACAACACCGTACTCAACACAAAAACTTTTCAACTTCACAACTTTCACATGCTGATGTTTCTGCTTTCGCATACTAGAAACAGCATAATACTTATTGTTTTGTCAAGTAATTTGTGTGTCTTTCCCATGTGAAGTTTCACCGGTCAACAATGTTTCCCTGACCAATTACGGCTACTAGTAGCTGTATAATACTAGGGAAAATGATTGAGGATTTAATATCAGATTTTCACATGTTGATGTTTCGGCTTTCGCCTACTAGAAACAACATAATACTAGTCTGCTAAGAAATCTCGCTCAAATTGCCTTTTCACATACAGAAGTTTCACCTTCTATTGGTTAGAGAACAGTTCTCAGCTGTCGACATGGTTACTAGTAACAACATCGTACTCAACACAAAAATTCTTCAACTTCACAACTTTCACATGCTGATGTTTCTGCTTTCGCGTACTAGAAACAGCATAATACTTATTGCTTTGTCAAGAAGTGTGTGTGTCTTTCCCATGCGAAAGTTTTACCGGTCAGCAATAATTGCCGTGTCCAATTAAGGTTACTCATAGCTGTATAATACTAGGGAAAATGATTGAGGATTTAATATCAGATTTTCACATGTTGATGTTTCGGCTTTCGCCTACTAGAAACAACATAATACTAGTCTGCTAATAAATCTCGCTCAAATTGCCTTTTCACATACAGAAGTTTCACCTCTTCTTGGTCACTGTACAGATGATGCTGTCTGTTCTTTATTTGGTTCTGCTTATTATAAGGAGGGGCATCACTCCTTCCTCCTTGGTTTGCATGCATTAAGCCTGCTTTGTGAAAAGCGTATCTTTCTAGCTTTTCTTCGCCTTACTCGAGTAGGACGATACAATCCAGACATTAGTCAGTCTTGGTGTAAAGTCACTGAGTATTATTCGGTTCTGCTTTATTCAGCAATATGCTGTATAATTGTTGTAATTTGCGAACATATTTGTTCTCAGTTCCGAACTACTAGCGACGACAGATTACCAGCGGTCATGAGCCATCAAGGTAGTTCTTTGGTGCATCAAGTAGAGAGGTGCCATCAAACAACACTTCCCTAATAATGCTACACACATAGAATTTGCTACAGTGCAGCTTTTTACTTTGCAAAATTTGCGCACAAATTTTGCATAGAATAAATGTTTTATCAAGATTTTTAGATCCCCTCCCTTGAGAGAACGTTACTCCTTTAAGTGAACACCCCGCGGCGTCCTGTTGTTATTGCTTATAACCATTTCGCAAGCCGGAGGCATAATGCACTACGCAAGCCGCTACTTTGGCACAGAGGCACCTAGTTTTACACCCGGGACTTCAGGTGGCCCAGTTTTACACCCAGTACAGCGGTGCCAGTTGGTAACCCGGTGGATCCTCGGAGACCAGACATGATCATAGATCAAACCCGATGTATGCTACTCCTGAACGTATAGTATCTCCACTGTGCAATGAAATTATCGTTCGTTTCGGGCCTTCCTATACGTTCAGCAGACAATCGCTAGGAATTCACCTCGTGACCCGTGGTGACCACACTGGATTTCAAGTTTATTGATTTGGACAGACCTGTCATTTATTTTGCTTTTCAGCTTCAGTTCTGCTCGATCTAGCTTGCCTAAGGCTTGATCTCGCTTTGCTCACCCCTGTAGGAGCCTCTACTAGTACCACTCGGAGTAATGGGGAATCCACCAGACCTAATCGATGAATGCCATCAAACAACAAACATCATACCCGGCTTCATCAGGCATATTTTATTACTTCCGAGAGGTACTTTAGTATCAGATCTTTCTCCATGCCTCTTATGAGGACCCGTCAGACCTTTCGGTTTATCGTTTAGCTTCAGTCCTGCTCGATCTAGCTTTCCCAAGGCTCGATCTAGCTCTATTCGCCCCACTAGAGGGCTCTCTAAGACCCCTCGGTCTTAGTGTTAGCTCCGGTACTGCTCGGTCGTGCTTGCTGAAGGCCCGACCCAGCTTTAGTTAGATTCTCGTACTTTCTCTTGGCCTCTCTAGGAGGACCAGACAGACCTCTCGGTCTATCGTTTAGCTTCAGTCCTGCTCGATCTAGCTTGCCCAAGGCTTGATCAAGCTCTATTCGCCCCGCTAGAGGGCTCTCTAAGACCCCTCGGTCTTAGTGTTATCTTCTGTAATGCCTAACCAAGCTTACTACAGGCCTTGGTCAGGTCTTTATCGGTCACCGATTAGTAACAGACCAATCATAGGGCCTCCACCCTATCCGGGTTGAGGTCTTTAGTCCAGCCATATTTTGACAAGACACCTCTCCCTAATAATGCCCCACACATAGAATTACTGTCCATGCAGTATTTAACTTGTGTTTTTTTCTAAAATTTTGATTTTCACTTTTTGGAGGTTCATTTGCTCCTCTGACACTCTTTCAGCTTCAATCTTACTCGATCTAGCTTTCCCAAGGCTCGATCTAGCTCTATTCGCCCCACTAGAGGGCTCTCTAAGACACTTCGGTCTTAGTGTTAGCTCCGGTCTTGCTCAATCGTGCTTGCTGAAGGCGCGATCAAGCTTTAGTTAGCTTCTCGTACTTCCTCTTGGCCTCTCTAGGAGGACCAGACAGACCTCTCGGTCTATCGTTTAGCTTCAGTCCTGCTCGATCTAGCTTTCCCAAGGCTCGATCTAGCTCTATTCGCCCTGCTAGAGGGCTCTCTAAGACCCCTCGGTCTTAGTGTTAGCTCCGGTACAGCTCGGTCGTGCTTGCTGAAGGCCCGATCAAGCTTTAGTTAGATTCTCGTACTTTCTCTTGGCCTCTCTAGGAGGACCAGACAGACCTCTCGGTCTATCGTTTAGCTTCAGTCCTGCTTGATCTAGCTTTCCCAAGGCTCGATCTAGCTCTATTCGCCCTGCTAGAGGGCTCTCTAAGACCCCTCGGTCTTAGTGTTAGCTCCGGTACAGCTCGGTCGTGCTTGCTGAAGGCCCGATCAAGCTTTAGTTAGCTTCTCGTACTTTCTCTTGGCCTCTCTAGGAGGACCAGACAGACCTCTCGGTCTATCGTTTAGCTTCAGTCCTGCTCGATCTAGCTTTCCCAAGGCTCGATCTAGATCTATTCGCCCTGCTAGAGGGCTCTCTAAGACCCCTCGGTCTTAGTGTTAGCTCCGGTACAGCTCGGTCGTGCTTGCTGAAGGCCTGATCAAGCTTTAGTTAGCTTCTCGTACTTTCTCTTGGCCTCTCTAGGAGGACCAGACAGACCTTTCGGTCTCTTGCTTAGCTTCAGTCCTGCTCGATCTAGCTTTCCCAAGGCTCGATCTAGCTCTATTCGCCCCGCTAGAGGGCTCTCTAAGACCCCTCGGTCTTAGTGTTAACTCCTGTAATGCCTAACCAAGCTTACTACAGGCCTTGGTCAGGTCTTTATCGGTCACCGATTAGTAACAGACCGATCATGGGGCCTTCCACCCTATCCGGGTTGAGGTCTTTAGTCCAGCCATATTTTGACAAGACACCTCCCCCTAATAATGCCCCACACATAGAAATACTGTCCATGCAGTATTTAACTTGTGTTTTTTCTAAAATTTGATTTTCACTTTTTGGAGGTTCATTTGCTCCTCTGACACTCTTTCAGCTTCAATCTTACTCGATCTAGCTTTCCCAAGGCTCGATCTAGCTCTATTCGCCCCACCAGAGGGCTCTCTAAGACACTTCGGTCTTAGTGTTAGCTCCGGTCTTGCTCAATCGTGCTTGCTGAAGGCGCGATCAAGCTTTAGTTAGCTTCTCGTACTTTCTCTTGGCCTCTCTAGGAGGACCAGACAGACCTCTCGGTCTATCGTTTAGCTTCAGTCCTGCTCGATCTAGCTTTCCCAAGGCTCGATCTAGCTCTATTCGCCCCGCTAGAGGGCTCTCTAAGACCCCTCGGTCTTAGTGTTAGCTCCGGTACAGCTCGGTCGTGCTTGCTGAAGGCCCGATCAAGCTTTAGTTGGCTTCTCGTACTTTCTCTTGGCCTCTCTAGGAGGACCAGACAGACCTCTCGGTCTCTTGCTTAGCTTCAGTCCTGCTCGATCTAGCTTGCCCAAGGCTTGATCAAGCTCTATTCGCCCCGCTAGAGGGCTCTCTAAGACCCCTCGGTCTTAGTGTTAGCTCCGGTACAGCTCGGTCGTGCTTGCTGAAGGCCCGATCAAGCTTTAGTTGGCTTCTCGTACTTTCTCTTGGCCTCTCTAGGAGGACCAGACAGACCTCTCGGTCTATCCTTTAGCTTCAGTCCTGCTCGATCTAGCTTTCCCAAGGCTCGATCTAGCTCTATTCGCCCCGCTAGAGGGCTCTCTAAGACCCCTCGGTCTTAGTGTTATCTCCTGTAATGCCTAACCAAGCTTACTACAGGCCTTGGTCAGGTCTTTATCGGTCACCGATTAGTAACAGACCGATCATAGGGCCTTCCACCCTATCTGGGTTGAGGTCTTTAGTCCAGCCATATTTTGACAAGACACCTCCCCCTAATAATGCCCCACACATAGAATTACTGTTTATGCAGCTTTTCACTTGTGAAATTTTTAATTTTCGCAATTATTATAGAATAAGTGTTTGCGCAGCTTTTCATAGGTCGAGCTCTAGCTAGCTAGCTCAAGCTAGCTAGCTAGCTCAAGCTCAAGCTATCTAGCTCAAGCTCAAGCCAGCTAGCTCAAGCTCAAGCTAGCTAGCTAGCTCAAGCTCAAGCTAGCTAGCTAGCTCAAGCTCAAGCTAGCTAGCTCAAGCTCAAGCTAGCTAGCTCAAGCTCAAGCTAGCTAGCTAGCTCAAGCTCAAGCTCAAGCTAGCTAGCTCAAGCTCAAGCTCAAGCTAGCTAGCTCAAGCTCAAGCTCAAGCTCAAGCTAGCTAGCTAGCTCAAGCTAGCTAGCTAGCTCAAGCTCAAGCTAGCTAGCTAGCTCAAGTTCAAGCTAGCTAGCTAGCTCAAGCTCAAGCTAGCTAGCTAGCTCAAGCTCAAGCTAGCTAGCTCAAGCTCAAGCTAGCTAGCTCAAGCTCAAGCTAGCTAGCTAGCTCAAGCTCAAGCTCAAGCTAGCTAGCTCAAGCTCAAGCTCAAGCTAGCTAGCTAGCTCAAGCTCAAGCTAGCTAGCTAGCTCAAGCTCAAGCTCAAGCTAGCTAGCTAGCTCAAGTTCAAGCTAGCTAGCTAGCTCAAGCTCAAGCTAGCTAGCTCAAGCTCAAGCTAGCTAGCTCAAGCTCAAGCCAGCTAGCTCAAGCTCAAGCTCAAGCTAGCTAGCTAGCTCAAGCACAAGCTAGCTAGCTAGCTCAATCTCAAGCTAGCTAGCTCAAGCTCAAGCTAGCTAGCTCAAGCTCAAGCTAGCTAGCTAGCTCAAGCTCAAGCTCAAGCTAGCTAGCTCAAGCTCAAGCTCAAGCTAGCTAGCTAGCTCAAGCTCAAGCTAGCTAGCTAGCTCAAGCTCAAGCTCAAGCTAGCTAGCTCAAGCTCAAGCTCAAGCTAGCTAGCTAGCTCAAGCTCAAGCTGGCTAGCTAGCTCAAGCTCAAGCTAGCTAGCTAGCTCAAGCTCAAGCTAGCTAGCTCAAGCTCAAGCTCAAGCTCAAGCTAGCTAGCTAGCTCAAGCTAGCTAGCTAGCTCAAGCTCAAGCTAGCTAGCTAGCTCAAGTTCAAGCTAGCTAGCTAGCTCAAGCTCAAGCTAGCTAGCTAGCTCAAGCTCAAGCTAGCTAGCTCAAGCTCAAGCTAGCTAGCTCAAGCTCAAGCTAGCTAGCTAGCTCAAGCTCAAGCTCAAGCTAGCTAGCTCAAGCTCAAGCTCAAGCTAGCTAGCTAGCTCAAGCTCAAGCTAGCTAGCTAGCTCAAGCTCAAGCTAGCTAGCTAGCTCAAGTTCAAGCTAGCTAGCTAGCTCAAGCTCAAGCTAGCTAGCTCAAGCTCAAGCTAGCTAGCTCAAACTCAAGCTAGCTAGCTAGCTCAAGTTCAAGCTAGCTAGCTAGCTCAAGCTCAAGCTAGCTAGCTAGCTCAAGCTCAAGCTAGCTAGCTCAAGCTCAAGCTAGCTAGCTCAAGCTCCAGCTAGCTAGCTAGCTCAAGGTCAAGCTCAAGCTAGCTAGCTCAAGCTCAAGCTCAAGCTAGCTAGCTAGCTCAAGCTCAAGCTAGCTAGCTAGCTCAAGCTCAAGCTAGCTAGCTAGCTCAAGTTCAAGCTAGCTAGCTAGCTCAAGCTCAAGCTAGCTAGCTCAAGCTCAAGCTAGCTAGCTCAAGCTCAAGCCAGCTAGCTCAAGCTCAAGCTCAAGCTAGCTAGCTAGCTCAAGCACAAGCTTGCTAGCTAGCTCAAGCTCAAGCTAGCTAGCTCAAGCTCAAGCTAGCTAGCTCAAGCTCAAGCTAGCTAGCTCAAGCTCAAGCTCAAGCTAGCTAGCTAGCTCAAGCACAAGCTTGCTAGCTAGCTCAAGCTCAAGCTAGCTAGCTCAAGCTCAAGCTAGCTAGCTCAAGCTCAAGCTAGCTAGCTAGCTCAAGCTCAAGCTCAAGCTAGCTAGCTCAAGCTCAAGCTCAAGCTAGCTAGCTAGCTCAAGCTCAAGCTAGCTAGCTAGCTCAAGCTCAAGCTAGCTAGCTAGCTCAAGCTCAAGCTAGCTAGCTCAAGCTCAAGCTCAAGCTAGCTAGCTAGCTCAAGCTAGCTAGCTAGCTCAAGCTCAAGCTAGCTAGCTAGCTCAAGTTCAAGCTAGCTAGCTAGCTCAAGCTCAAGCTAGCTAGCTAGCTCAAGCTCAAGCTAGCTAGCTCAAGCTCAAGCTAGCTAGCTCAAGCTCAAGCTAGCTAGCTAGCTCAAGCTCAAGCTCAAGCTAGCTAGCTCAAGCTCAAGCTCAAGCTAGCTAGCTAGCTCAAGCTCAAGCTAGCTAGCTAGCTCAAGCTCAAGCTAGCTAGCTAGCTCAAGTTCAAGCTAGCTAGCTAGCTCAAGCTCAAGCTAGCTAGCTCAAGCTCAAGCTAGCTAGCTCAAGCTCAAGCCAGCTAGCTCAAGCTCAAGCTCAAGCTAGCTAGCTAGCTCAAGCACAAGCTAGCTAGCTAGCTCAAGCTCAAGCTAGCTAGCTCAAGCTCAAGCTAGCTAGCTCAAGCTCAAGCTAGCTAGCTAGCTCAAGCTCAAGCTCAAGCTAGCTAGCTCAAGCTCAAGCTCAAGCTAGCTAGCTAGCTCAAGCTCAAGCTAGCTAGCTAGCTCAAGCTCAAGCTCAAGCTAGCTAGCTCAAGCTCAAGCTCAAGCTAGCTAGCTAGCTCAAGCTCAAGCTAGCTAGCTAGCTCAAGCTCAAGCTAGCTAGCTAGCTCAAGCTCAAGCTAGCTAGCTCAAGCTCAAGCTCAAGCTCAAGCTAGCTAGCTAGCTCAAGTTCAAGCTAGCTAGCTAGCTCAAGCTCAAGCTAGCTAGCTAGCTCAAGCTCAAGCTAGCTAGCTCAAGCTCAAGCTAGCTAGCTCAAGCTCAAGCTAGCTAGCTAGCTCAAGCTCAAGCTCAAGCTAGCTAGCTCAAGCTCAAGCTCAAGCTAGCTAGCTAGCTCAAGCTCAAGCTAGCTAGCTAGCTCAAGCTCAAGCTAGCTAGCTAGCTCAAGTTCAAGCTAGCTAGCTAGCTCAAGCTCAAGCTAGCTAGCTCAAGCTCAAGCTAGCTAGCTCAAACTCAAGCTAGCTAGCTAGCTCAAGTTCAAGCTAGCTAGCTAGCTCAAGCTCAAGCTAGCTAGCTAGCTCAAGCTCAAGCTAGCTAGCTCAAGCTCAAGCTAGCTAGCTCAAGCTCAAGCTAGCTAGCTAGCTCAAGCTCAAGCTCAAGCTAGCTAGCTCAAGCTCAAGCTCAAGCTAGCTAGCTAGCTCAAGCTCAAGCTAGCTAGCTAGCTCAAGCTCAAGCTAGCTAGCTAGCTCAAGTTCAAGCTAGCTAGCTAGCTCAAGCTCAAGCTAGCTAGCTCAAGCTCAAGCTAGCTAGCTCAAGCTCAAGCCAGCTAGCTCAAGCTCAAGCTCAAGCTAGCTAGCTAGCTCAAGCACAAGCTTGCTAGCTAGCTCAAGCTCAAGCTAGCTAGCTCAAGCTCAAGCTAGCTAGCTCAAGCTCAAGCTAGCTAGCTCAAGCTCAAGCTCAAGCTAGCTAGCTAGCTCAAGCACAAGCTTGCTAGCTAGCTCAAGCTCAAGCTAGCTAGCTCAAGCTCAAGCTAGCTAGCTCAAGCTCAAGCTAGCTAGCTAGCTCAAGCTCAAGCTCAAGCTAGCTAGCTCAAGCTCAAGCTCAAGCTAGCTAGCTAGCTCAAGCTCAAGCTAGCTAGCTAGCTCAAGCTCAAGCTAGCTAGCTAGCTCAAGCTCAAGCTAGCTAGCTCAAGCTCAAGCTCAAGCTAGCTAGCTAGCTCAAGCTAGCTAGCTAGCTCAAGCTCAAGCTAGCTAGCTAGCTCAAGTTCAAGCTAGCTAGCTAGCTCAAGCTCAAGCTAGCTAGCTAGCTCAAGCTCAAGCTATCTAGCTCAAGCTCAAGCTAGCTAGCTCAAGCTCAAGCTAGCTAGCTAGCTCAAGCTCAAGCTCAAGCTAGCTAGCTCAAGCTCAAGCTCAAGCTAGCTAGCTAGCTCAAGCTCAAGCTAGCTAGCTAGCTCAAGCTCAAGCTAGCTAGCTAGCTCAAGTTCAAGCTAGCTAGCTAGCTCAAGCTCAAGCTAGCTAGCTCAAGCTCAAGCTAGCTAGCTCAAGCTCAAGCCAGCTAGCTCAAGCTCAAGCTCAAGCTAGCTAGCTAGCTCAAGCTCAAGCTCAAGCTCAAGCTAGCTAGCTAGCTCAAGTTCAAGC
Source organism: Convolutriloba macropyga (assembly GCF_964194025.1). NCBI lineage: Eukaryota > Metazoa > Xenacoelomorpha > Acoela > Convolutidae > Convolutriloba > Convolutriloba macropyga. The sequence continues at coordinate 8,911 of NW_027449270.1, forward strand.
TAGCTAGCTAGCTCAAGCTCAAGCTAGCTAGCTCAAGCTCAAGCCAGCTAGCTCAAGCTCAAGCTCAAGCTAGCTAGCTAGCTCAAGCACAAGCTTGCTAGCTAGCTCAAGCTCAAGCTAGCTAGCTCAAGCTCAAGCTAGCTAGCTCAAGCTCAAGCTAGCTAGCTCAAGCTCAAGCTCAAGCTAGCTAGCTAGCTCAAGCACAAGCTTGCTAGCTAGCTCAAGCTCAAGCTAGCTAGCTCAAGCTCAAGCTAGCTAGCTCAAGCTCAAGCTAGCTAGCTAGCTCAAGCTCAAGCTCAAGCTAGCTAGCTCAAGCTCAAGCTCAAGCTAGCTAGCTAGCTCAAGCTCAAGCTAGCTAGCTAGCTCAAGCTCAAGCTAGCTAGCTAGCTCAAGCTCAAGCTAGCTAGCTCAAGCTCAAGCTCAAGCTAGCTAGCTAGCTCAAGCTAGCTAGCTAGCTCAAGCTCAAGCTAGCTAGCTAGCTCAAGTTCAAGCTAGCTAGCTAGCTCAAGCTCAAGCTAGCTAGCTAGCTCAAGCTCAAGCTATCTAGCTCAAGCTCAAGCTAGCTAGCTCAAGCTCAAGCTAGCTAGCTAGCTCAAGCTCAAGCTCAAGCTAGCTAGCTCAAGCTCAAGCTCAAGCTAGCTAGCTAGCTCAAGCTCAAGCTAGCTAGCTAGCTCAAGCTCAAGCTAGCTAGCTAGCTCAAGTTCAAGCTAGCTAGCTAGCTCAAGCTCAAGCTAGCTAGCTCAAGCTCAAGCTAGCTAGCTCAAGCTCAAGCCAGCTAGCTCAAGCTCAAGCTCAAGCTAGCTAGCTAGCTCAAGCTCAAGCTCAAGCTCAAGCTAGCTAGCTAGCTCAAGTTCAAGCTAGCTAGCTAGCTCAAGCTCAAGCTAGCTAGCTCAAGCTCAAGCTAGCTAGCTCAAGCTCAAGCCAGCTAGCTCAAGCTCAAGCTCAAGCTAGCTAGCTAGCTCAAGCTCAAGCTAGCTAGCTCAAGCTCAAGCTAGCTAGCTAGCTAGCTCAAGCTCAAGCTCAAGCTAGCTAGCTCAAGCTCAAGCTCAAGCTAGCTAGCTCAAGCTCAAGCTCAAGCTAGCTAGCTCAAGCTCAAGCTCAAGCTAGCTAGCTCAAGCCCAAGCTCAAGCTAGCTAGCTAGCTCAAGCTCAAGCTAGCTAGCTCAAGCTCAAGCTCAAGCTCAAGCTAGCTAGCTAGCTAGCTCAAGCTCAAGCTCAAGCTAGCTAGCTAGCTCAAGCTCAAGCTAGCTAGCTCAAGCTCAAGCTAGCTAGCTAGCTCAAGTTCAAGCTAGCTAGCTAGCTCAAGCTCAAGCTAGCTAGCTAGCTCAAGCTCAAGCTAGCTAGCTCAAGCTCAAGCTAGCTAGCTCAAGCTCAAGCTAGCTAGCTAGCTCAAGCTCAAGCTCAAGCTAGCTAGCTCAAGCTCAAGCTCAAGCTAGCTAGCTAGCTCAAGCTCAAGCTAGCTAGCTAGCTCAAGCTCAAGCTAGCTAGCTAGCTCAAGTTCAAGCTAGCTAGCTAGCTCAAGCTCAAGCTAGCTAGCTCAAGCTCAAGCTAGCTAGCTCAAACTCAAGCTAGCTAGCTAGCTCAAGTTCAAGCTAGCTAGCTAGCTCAAGCTCAAGCTAGCTAGCTAGCTCAAGCTCAAGCTAGCTAGCTCAAGCTCAAGCTAGCTAGCTCAAGCTCAAGCTAGCTAGCTAGCTCAAGCTCAAGCTCAAGCTAGCTAGCTCAAGCTCAAGCTCAAGCTAGCTAGCTAGCTCAAGCTCAAGCTAGCTAGCTAGCTCAAGCTCAAGCTAGCTAGCTAGCTCAAGTTCAAGCTAGCTAGCTAGGTCAAGCTCAAGCTAGCTAGCTAGCTCAAGCTCAAGCTAGCTAGCTCAAGCTCAAGCCAGCTAGCTCAAGCTCAAGCTCAAGCTAGCTAGCTAGCTCAAGCACAAGCTTGCTAGCTAGCTCAAGCTCAAGCTAGCTAGCTCAAGCTCAAGCTAGCTAGCTCAAGCTCAAGCTAGCTAGCTCAAGCTCAAGCTCAAGCTAGCTAGCTAGCTCAAGCACAAGCTTGCTAGCTAGCTCAAGCTCAAGCTAGCTAGCTCAAGCTCAAGCTAGCTAGCTCAAGCTCAAGCTAGCTAGCTAGCTCAAGCTCAAGCTCAAGCTAGCTAGCTCAAGCTCAAGCTCAAGCTAGCTAGCTAGCTCAAGCTCAAGCTAGCTAGCTAGCTCAAGCTCAAGCTAGCTAGCTAGCTCAAGCTCAAGCTAGCTAGCTCAAGCTCAAGCTCAAGCTAGCTAGCTAGCTCAAGCTAGCTAGCTAGCTCAAGCTCAAGCTAGCTAGCTAGCTCAAGTTCAAGCTAGCTAGCTAGCTCAAGCTCAAGCTAGCTAGCTAGCTCAAGCTCAAGCTAGCTAGCTCAAGCTCAAGCTAGCTAGCTCAAGCTCAAGCTAGCTAGCTAGCTCAAGCTCAAGCTCAAGCTAGCTAGCTCAAGCTCAAGCTCAAGCTAGCTAGCTAGCTCAAGCTCAAGCTAGCTAGCTAGCTCAAGCTCAAGCTAGCTAGCTAGCTCAAGTTCAAGCTAGCTAGCTAGCTCAAGCTCAAGCTAGCTAGCTCAAGCTCAAGCTAGCTAGCTCAAGCTCAAGCCAGCTAGCTCAAGCTCAAGCTCAAGCTAGCTAGCTAGCTCAAGCTCAAGCTCAAGCTAGCTAGCT
>NW_027449271.1:0-2500 GCF_964194025.1 Convolutriloba macropyga
TAACTCAAGCTAACTCAAGCTAGCTCAAGCTAACTCAAGCTAACTCAAGCTAACTCAAGCTAACCCGAGCTAACTCAAGCTAACTCAAGGTAGCTAAAGCTAGTTCAAGCTAGCTCAAGCTAGCTAAAGCTAAGACAAGCTAACTCAAGCTAACTCAAGCTAACTCAAGCTAACTCAAGCTAGTTCAAGCTAACTCAAGCTAGCTAAAGCTAACTCAAGCTAACTCAAGCTAACTCAAGCTAGCTCAAGCTAACTCAAGCTAGTTCAAGCTAACTCAAGCTAGCTAAAGCTAACTCAAGCTAACTCAAGCTAACTCAAGCTAGCTCAAGCTAACTCAAGCTAGTTCAAGCTAACTCAAGCTAGCTAAAGCTAACTCAAGCTAACTCAAGCTAACTCAAGCTAACTCAAGCTAGCTAAAGCTAACTCAAGCTAACTCAAGCTAACCCGAGCTAACTCAAGCTAGCTCAAGCTAACCCAAGCTAGCTAAAGCTAACTCAAGCTAACTCAAGCTAATTCAAGCTAACTCAAGCTAACTCAAGCTAACTCAAGCTAACTCAAGCTAGCTAAAGCTAACTCAAGCTAACTCAAGCTAACTCAAGCTAACCCGAGCTAACTCAAGCTAACTCAAGGTAGCTAAAGCTAGTTCAAGCTAACTCAAGCTAGCTAAAGCTAAGACAAGCTAACTCAAGCTAACTCAAGCTAACTCAAGCTAACTCAAGCTAACTCAAGCTAGTTCAAGCTAACTCAAGCTAACTCAAGCTAACTCAAGCTAGCTAAAGCTAACTCAAGCTAACTCAAGCTAACTCAAGCTAACCCGAGCTAACTCAAGCTAACTCAAGGTAGCTAAAGCTAGTTCAAGCTAGCTCAAGCTAGCTAAAGCTAAGACAAGCTAACTCAAGCTAACTCAAGCTAACTCAAGCTAGTTCAAGCTAACTCAAGCTAGCTAAAGCTAACTCAAGCTAACTCAAGCTAACTCAAGCTAGCTCAAGCTAACTCAAGCTAGTTCAAGCTAACTCAAGCTAGCTAAAGCTAACTCAAGCTAACTCAAGCTAACTCAAGCTAACTCAAGCTAGCTAAAGCTAACTCAAGCTAACTCAAGCTAACCCGAGCTAACTCAAGCTAGCTCAAGCTAACCCAAGCTAGCTAAAGCTAACTCAAGCTAACTCAAGCTAATTCAAGCTAACTCAAGCTAACTCAAGCTAACTCAAGCTAACTCAAGCTAGCTAAAGCTAACTCAAGCTAACTCAAGCTAACTCAAGCTAACCCGAGCTAACTCAAGCTAACTCAAGGTAGCTAAAGCTAGTTCAAGCTAACTCAAGCTAGCTAAAGCTAAGACAAGCTAACTCAAGCTAACTCAAGCTAACTCAAGCTAACTCAAGCTAACTCAAGCTAACTCAAGCTAGTTCAAGCTAACTCAAGCTAACTCAAGCTAACTCAAGCTAGCTAAAGCTAACTCAAGCTAACTCAAGCTAACTCAAGCTAACCCGAGCTAACTCAAGCTAACTCAAGGTAGCTAAAGCTAGTTCAAGCTAACTCAAGCTAGCTAAAGCTAAGACAAGCTAACTCAAGCTAACTCAAGCTAACTCAAGCTAACTCAAGCTAACTAAAGCTAGTTCAAGCTAACTCAAGCTAGCTAAAGCTAACTCAAGCTAACTCAAGCTAACTCAAGCTAGCTCAAGCTAACTCAAGCTAGTTCAAGCTAACTCAAGCTAGCTAAAGCTAACTCAAGCTAACTCAAGCTAACTCAAGCTAACTCAAGCTAGCTAAAGCTAACTCAAGCTAACTCAAGCTAACCCGAGCTAACTCAAGCTAGCTCAAGCTAACCCAAGCTAGCTAAAGCTAACTCAAGCTAACTCAAGCTAATTCAAGCTAACTCAAGCTAACTCAAGCTAACTCAAGCTAACTCAAGCTAGCTAAAGCTAACTCAAGCTAACTCAAGCTAACTCAAGCTAACCCGAGCTAACTCAAGCTAACTCAAGGTAGCTAAAGCTAGTTCAAGCTAACTCAAGCTAGCTAAAGCTAAGACAAGCTAACTCAAGCTAACTCAAGCTAACTCAAGCTAACTCAAGCTAACTCAAGCTAGTTCAAGCTAACTTAATGAAGTTAACCCAAGCTAACTTGGGTTAATGAAGTCAAACTCAAGCTAACCCGAGCTAACTCAAGCTAACTCAAGCTAATTCAAGCTAACTCAAGCTAACTCAAGCTAATTCAAGCTAACTCAAGCTAATTCAAGCTAACTCAAGCTAGCTCAAGCTAACTCAAGCTAACCCAAGCTAACTTAAGCTAGCTTAAGCTAATTAAAGCTAATTAAAGCTAACTCAAGCTAACCCAAGCTAACTTAAGCTAGCTCTAGCTGGCTGCCACTGTTAGGCCATTTGGGAGCGCTTTTCTCGCACTCTGATTGGCTGCCACTGTTAGGCCATTTGGGAGCGCTTTTCTCGCACTCTGATTGGCTGCCACTGTTAGGCCATTTGGGAGCGCTTTTCTCGCACTCTGATTG
>NW_027449271.1:7500-19198 GCF_964194025.1 Convolutriloba macropyga
CAAGAAGAATTCCGAGGAAAACTTCTGCTCGATTCATTAACAAGATTTGCCAAAAGACGACAACTACACTACTCGGTAGCCGAGAATATAATATCAAGGCATTGAGTATGGTAACGCTCACTCCAGTTCCCCTTCAACAGTTTCACGTACTTTTCACTCTCTCTTCAGAGTGCTTTTCAACTTTCCCTCACGGTACTTGTTTACTATCGGTCTCGCTTTATAATTAGCTTTTGGAGAGACATATCTCCAGCTTCGAGTTGCACTTTCAAACAACTCTACTCATAGGAATGAGCCATTATGACTGGTATCGAAAATGACCTTTACAGGATTTTCACCTTCTTTGATGCTACTTTCCAGTAGACATCAGGACAAATTCACCAGTCTAGCATCAAACCATACCGGACACCGAGAAATGTTGCCATTTCTCTTCCCGATGAGCTTTTCCCTGTTCATTCGCCATTACTAAGGGATTCTCAGTTGATTTCTTTTCCTCCCCTTACTGATATGCTTAAGTTAAGGGGGTTCTCTCGCCCAATTCAGGTTATGTAGTTGATTGTCTCTTAATTGGTTCACTGACCAATATGAGACAGAAACCGATTCAGCAGTTTTGTTCGCTACTACTATCAAACACAGGTCGAAGTTTCCATTCAGTCATTAATTCCAACTTTCAAATGTTGTTGTTTCAGCTTTCGCTTACTAGAAGCAACATAATACTCGCTGCAATACAGACCTCGGGAAACCCTCACCGTGAATAAGGTTCACTCACATATTTCACTACATTTTGCGTGGGATTGGAGATGAGGCTACTCGTTCTTGCTCAGTACTAGGCTGAAAATTAACGAAACTTCGTTACAAACGTTCACATGTTGATGTTTCCGCTTTCGCGTACTCGAAACAACATAATACTAGTCTTTGTAATTTAGTTTCATAATTTCAACTGTTCTCATGCAGAATTTTTGCTCATTCTTATCCCAAATTTTGACCTGGCTACTAGTTACACTCCTTGTACTTATTGCAAAATGACCACAAATTTCAACAGCTTTCACATGTTGCTGTTTCGGCTTTCGCTTACTACAGTCAACATAATACTCGTTGCAAAATAAGTGCTCGGCATCTGCAATTTTCCAAAGACGAAGTTTCGCCAGTTCAATTTTCGCTCGCCAATTATGGCTACTAATTCACACGGTACTGAGCTCAACAACATTAAATTTGTTCAGCAAGACTTTCACATGTTGATGTTTTGGCTTTCGCCTACTAGAAGCAACATAATACTCGTCTTGTTAGCTCATTCAATGAGAATAGCTTTTCCCGTTGAGAATTTTTGCCTTCAATTGGCGTTGTAGTGAGTTTGGCTACTCAGATCACCAAATACTTGTGACAATTCGAACCAGAAATGTTTTCAATTTTCACATGCTGATTTTTCGGATTCAACCTACTAGAAGCAGCATAATACTTGTATTCAACAATTTCTGTATCAAATCCCAGTTTTCTCTGGTGCATCTTTGCCAAACTATTCCAAACTGCCTGAGTCTGAATACCAATTACAGGTACTAGTAAATGCACGTTACTAAGGACTATATAGTTCTAGGTTACTGTACACAACGACGTTCACATGTTGATGTTTCAGCTGCCGCTTACTAGAAACAACATAATACTTATCGTGCATACCTTTCCATAACTTGTCCTTTTCAGATGCATTAGTTTCCCTTTGTCTTGGCTTCTACAGTCAGACTGGCTACTAGTAACAGCACAGTACTAATCACATATCGTTCTACAGTTTGCAGACAACTTTCACATGTTGATGTTTCAGCTTTCGCCTACTAGAAACAACATAATACTCGCTGTATACATTTGTAGTTCTCTATGTAACTTTCATGTGAAGAAGTTTCGCCAGTCTTTTTGACTGTCTCAAATCTGAGTCATGCTTAGGCTACTAGTTGCTTCATAGTACTTATCGCCTCGAGATCATTGAACAAAACTTGATTTTCACATGTTGCTGTTTCAGCTTCCGCTTACTAGAAACAACATAATACTAGTCTCATTAAGTTCCGTCTCTTTGCAATTTTCTTATGAAGAAAATTCGCCATCACAATGACTCCAGCAGTTCTTGATCAAGGAATGCAATCATTGATCAGAATGCTATTATTTGAATCGGTTCTGCTTTAAGTGTTCCAATTTTATTGGAAGCACCAACAATAGAACATCAATGTGTTCAATCGAGAGTTATATAACCCTGAATCGGACGCAGTCAACAGCCGAAGCCGAGACCGCCTTTTGCGTTAGAGAGGTCGGTAAACAAATCTTGCGATTCATACCGAATTAACACATATAGCTGTGCTCCTCTTCGTAAAGCGAGCCAAGTGATCCCCTGTTGAAGGATGTATTTGGACCAATCTAGTAGCATTTGGTTTCCAACAAGCTCTCCCAAGTTAGCTTACTTATTGGGCTTTTCAACCAATTCGGTTGGCTACAAGCATCATCAAAGTACTAGCCACAGTTTGATCGCAAAATTCTACGACTTTCACATGTTGATGTTTCGGCTTGCGCTTAGCCTACTATAAGCAACATAATACTAGTCATATCATAGAGCGTGATCAGCTTGTGACGTTCTCATGATGAAGTTTCACCAACAGTGTCTCACTTCGAGCTTAAATCCAGCTACTAGTAACTACACAGTACTGACTGCAACGATAACTTTTATCTATACCTTTCACATGCTGCGCTTTCGGCCAGGGCCTACTAACGTCAACATAATACTCGATATAAACTTTTGTTCATGATGCAGCTTCCCCATGCAGAAGTTTCGCCTTCAAATGCTCTCTTGGCCATATGACGTAAGAAAAGGTTACTAGTAACATCACAGTACTAGCCACAGTTTGATTGCAAAATTCTACGACTTTCACATGTTGATGTTTCGGCTTGCGCTTAGCCTACTAGAAGCAACATAATACTAGTCATATCATAGAGCGTGATCAGCTTGTGACGTTCTCATGATGAAGTTTCACCAACAGTGTCTCATTTCGAGCTTAAATCCAGCTACTAGTAACTACACAGTACTGACTGCAACGCTAACTTTTATCTATACCTTTCACATGCTGCGCTTTCGGCCAGGGCCTACTAACGTCAACATAATACTCGATATAAACTTTTGTTCATGATGCAGCTTCCCCATGCAGAAGTTTCGCCTTCAAATGCTCTCTTGGCCATATGACGTAACACAAGGTTACTAGTAACATCACAGTACTAGCCACAATTTGATCGCAAAATTCTACGACTTTCACATGTTGATGTTTCGGCTTGCGCTTAGCCTACTATAAGCAACATAATACTAGTCATATCATAGAGCGTGATCAGCTTGTGACGTTCTCATGATGAAGTTTCACCAACAGTGTCTCACTTCGAGCTTAAATCCAGCTACTAGTAACTACACAGTACTGACTGCAACGATAACTTTTATCTATACCTTTCACATGCTGCGCTTTCGGCCAGGGCCTACTAACGTCAACATAATACTCGATATAAACTTTTGTTCATGATGCAGCTTCCCCATGCAGAAGTTTCGCCTTCAAATGCTCTCTTGGCCATATGACGTAAGAAAAGGTTACTAGTAACATCACAGTACTAGCCACAGTTTGATTGCAAAATTCTACGACTTTCACATGTTGATGTTTCGGCTTGCGCTTAGCCTACTAGAAGCAACATAATACTAGTCATATCATAGAGCGTGATCAGCTTGTGACGTTCTCATGATGAAGTTTCACCAACAGTGTCTCATTTCGAGCTTAAATCCAGCTACTAGTAACTACACAGTACTGACTGCAACGCTAACTTTTATCTATACCTTTCACATGCTGCGCTTTCGGCCAGGGCCTACTAACGTCAACATAATACTCGATATAAACTTTTGTTCATGATGCAGCTTCCCCATGCAGAAGTTTCGCCTTCAAATGCTCTCTTGGCCATATGACGTAACACAAGGTTACTAGTAACATCACAGTACTAGCCACAATTTGATCGCAAAATTCTACGACTTTCACATGTTGATGTTTCGGCTTGCGCTTAGCCTACTAGAAGCAACATAATACTAGTCATATCATGGAGCGTGATCAGCTTGTGACGTTCTCATGATGAAGTTTCACCAACAGTGTCTCATTTCGAGCTTAAATCCAGCTACTAGTAACTACACAGTACTGACTGCAACGATAACTTTTATCTATACCTTTCACATGCTGCGCTTTCGGCCAGGGCCTACTAATGTCAACATAATACTCGATATAAACTTTTGTTCATGATGCAGCTTCCCCATGCAGAAGTTTCGCCTTCAAATGCTCTCTTGGCCATATGACGTAACACAAGGTTACTAGTAACATCACAGTACTAGCCACAATTTGATCGCAAAATTCTACGACTTTCACATGTTGATGTTTCGGCTTGCGCTTAGCCTACTAGAAGCAACATAATACTAGTCATATCATAGAGCTTGATCAGCTTGTGACATTCTCATGATGAAGTTTCACCAACAGTGTCTCATTTTGAGCTTAAATCCAGCTACTAGTAACTACACAGTACTGACTGCAACAATAACTTTTATCTATACCTTTCACATGCTGCGTTTTCGGCCAAGGCCTACTAACGTCAACATAATACTCGATATAAAATTTTGATCATGATGCAGCTTTCCCATGCAGAAGTTTCGCCTTCAAATGCTCTCTTGGCCATATGACGGAACACCAGGTTACTAGTAACATCACAGTACTAGCCACAGTTTGATTGCAAAATTCTACGACTTTCACATGTTGATGTTTCGGCTTGCGCTTAGCCTACTAGAAGCAACATAATACTAGTCATATCATAGAGCGTGATCAGCTTGTGACGTTCTCATGATGAAGTTTCACCAATAGTGTTTCATTCGAATTGGTTCTGCTTTAAGCTCTCCAATTGTTTTGGATGAACCAGTTTTGCCCTTCGAAGCCACTTTTGTGAGCTTTTGTGGGTCTTTACCAAGAGGATATACCTCAAGGCCTCTTTCAATTCCTTTAAGTTCTTTCAACTCCTTTACAGTTTCTAGGTTCACATAGCTGCAAACCTTATTTCTAGTTTTAAGTCTGGCCAACTTGGGGAGAGTTGGTGCAGACCGTGACCAATTCTAGTAGGATGCCACAACAAGAATGTGATCAACTTAGCTTGTCGATGAACCTGCCCCACATTCAAACAACTCTATCGCCTTTTCCTCGTATAGTTATATGCGAGGGCCTCTCATAGAGAGCGCTGTTAGCAACCTTTTCCACATAGACGATAAAGTTGTGAGTGTTTTGCACATGGCTGTTGTCATCACCACGTGACGAGTCAACTCAGCTTGACTCTCTACACTCCGACAAGCTTTGCACATACGCCTTTAGTTCAGTATGTGTCTTTAATCTGACTCCGGTGCCTCAAGCCGGAAAAATTGTCAGATTATGATCATTATCGGTTAGTCATCCCGATGCAAGATCGTATCGTACTGTCTTTGTCTACCTCCAGATTCCGAAGAACAGGAGGAGACTCTCCCAGACCTACATATCTGGGAGAATGTTCAGAGGGCGAGAAGCTGTGGATTACTCTCCCCTAAGAACTGACTAAACTTTACCCTCGTCCAAGGTAAGTTTATTTTAGCTAGCCTTCTATGTAAAGGATCTGAGGCTAAGCTGTGTTTTTTCGAGCCTTTGGCTCGGAGCAAGTTCAGTGGGCGCCCCGAGTAGCTCAACTCTTTCCCACTGAACAGCGCAACGCTCTGTCACTCGCTGGGATTTTTGCGTGTCGGTTCTAACCACGCGACTTGTGGACCTTTTTAGGCCTTTCTCATTCACAAGTCTATAGCTGGGCTTCTATAACCCAGCTTCTGAGATCTAGATAGCTGCAGTTCTGCTAGGCTGCTTTTGCTAACTAGTCTCCCTTTAAGCAGTCCCTTGCCATGACTGCTGAACTATGTATCCACACAAGTAGTTTTTGAGCTCGATACATAATTCGAGATTGGTTGCCAAGCAATCTCTAGCGACAGAGCGTCATGCGCACTACAGACATGGCCTCTACCAGCAGCCATGCCCGAAGGAATCAATCACTGATCCTTCCGCAGGTTCCCCTACGGAAACCTTGTTACGACTTTTACTTCCTCTAGACAATTAAGCTCGATCCGCTTCATCCCGTTGCCGGAGACCGAAGTCCCAACAGTAGGAATTTGCAATTCTTGCTTAACTATCCAATCAGTAGTAGCGACGGGCGGTGTGTACAAAGGGCAGGGACGTAATCCCTATGAGTTGTTGACTCATAAGTACCAGGAATTCCTGGTTCACGTCTGCAAGTTACAACAGACGATCCCCTTGAAGCGCTGTACTTTTCTCTGATTGCCCAGTCCATTTCGGACCAAGGGCTGAGTACTCAATCTAAAAGTACACAGTGTAGCGCGCGTGCAGTCCAGAACATCTAAGGGCATCACAGACCTGTTATAGCCTCACTTCATCTGCGGTATTTAATTCCGCATAGTTCCTCTAAGAAGTGTTTGAATTCACATATAGTGAATTTCATTATTTAGATGGAGAAGATCTCGTTCGTTATCGGAATTAACCAGACAGATCACTCCACTAACTAAGAACGGCCATGCACCACCGCCCATATAATCATGAAAGATATTCAATCTGTCAATCCTTAAGATGTCTGGACCGGGTGAGTTTTCCCGTGTTGAGTCAAATTAAGCCGCAGGCTCCACTCCTGGTGGTGCCCTTCCGTCAATTCCTTTAAGTTTCGATTTTGCAACCATACTTCCCCCGGAACCAATAAACTTTGGTTTCCCGGTTAATCTCTTGCCAAGTCAAGATCGACTTTGACAAATTGTAGGTTGGTATAGTTTATGGTCAGAATTACGAGGGTATCTAATCCTCTTCAATACTCTGACTTTCGTTCTTGATTAATGAAAACATTCTTGGCAAATGCTTTCGCAGTAGTTTGTCTTGCCACGATCCAAGAATTTCACCTCTAACGTAGCAATACAAATGCCCCCGTCTGTTCCTTTCAATCATTACCGCACTCAGCCAACCGGCATCAATCGAGTAGCGGGTCATTCTCCATTATTCCATGCTTTATTATTCGATCCCAAAGGATGCTTTGAACACTCTAATTTTCTCAGGGTGAAAACACCGTTTCCACAGTTCGTCACATTTAAGTGCAAACTATTTCTTCGATGCGAAGGATGAGCGGAACGAGTCAACAGATTTAACTGAAGACCATGTTGCCGTTCTACTCAAACAGATCCAACTATGAGCTTTTTAAACGCAGCAACTATTGCATACGCTTGTAGAGGCTGGTATTACCGCGGCTGCTGGCACCAGACTTGCCCTCTACTCGTTCATCAATGGAGCTTTTAAGTCCATTCCATTCTGATTACAAACCATAAAGGTTCATATCATTATTTCTAGTCACTACCTCCTCGTGCGGAGAGTGGGTAATTTGCGTGCCTGCTGCCTTCCTTGGATGTGGTAGCCGTTTCTAAGGCTCCCTCTCCGGAATCGAACCCTGATTCCCCGTTACCCGTCACAACCATGGTAGTCCGTTACACTACCATCATAGGTTGATAGGTCAGAAATTCGGAAGTTCCGTCCCCAAGCCGAAGCTATCTGGGATCTTTCAGTTACTAGGACTCATCACGGGATGTGTCTGTACTTAGCAAATCACCCGGTGTAGTCTTGTAAAAGTCTCCGACAGTGTCGGACAATCAGCATGCATTAGCTGCAGGGTTACCGCAGTTATTCATTTAGCTTGCAAATCAACTAATAGATAGTAACTGATTTAATGAGCCATTCGCGGTTCCACTTTTTCAAGCTTCGCTTGCACATGCATGGCTTAGTCTTTCAGACAAGCATATGGCAACTGACAGGATCAATCAGTTTAATTGTACTTTGAACAATCTTTCGATTTGTTCGAATTTAGAAAGACATAGCCTTGCGGCCTCGTCAATCTTGCTTTGAGCTTTTTAAATCACGAAGAGTTTCAATGCATGCTTTGGCATGGCTACTAGTTACTACACAGTACTCTACACACTTAGAGTTACCCACGATTACACATTTCACATGCTGATGTTTCGGCTCGCGCGTACTAGAAACAGCATAATACTATGTGTACTGGTAGATAGCGCTCTGTGAGCATTTCCCATGAGCAGGTTTTGCCCTCCAAATCTCTGTTCTACTGTTACCAATACCGGCTAACAACTGTATCATACTAGGGAGAATTGACTCATGATTTAAAAACCAGATGTTCACATGTCGATGTTTCGGCTCTCGCCTACTAGAAACAACATAATACTAGTCTGTTAAAAATCTCAATCACGCCGCCTCTTCAGATACAGAAGTTTTACCTTTTATTGGTTAGAGAACAGCTTTCCAGCTGTCGACATGGTTACTAGTAACAACACCGTACTCAACACAAAAACTTTTCAACTTCACAACTTTCACATGCTGATGTTTCTGCTTTCGCATACTAGAAACAGCATAATACTTATTGTTTTGTCAAGTAATTTGTGTGTCTTTCCCATGTGAAGTTTCACCGGTCAACAATGTTTCCCTGACCAATTACGGCTACTAGTAGCTGTATAATACTAGGGAAAATGATTGAGGATTTAATATCAGATTTTCACATGTTGATGTTTCGGCTTTCGCCTACTAGAAACAACATAATACTAGTCTGCTAAGAAATCTCGCTCAAATTGCCTTTTCACATACAGAAGTTTCACCTTCTATTGGTTAGAGAACAGTTCTCAGCTGTCGACATGGTTACTAGTAACAACATCGTACTCAACACAAAAATTCTTCAACTTCACAACTTTCACATGCTGATGTTTCTGCTTTCGCGTACTAGAAACAGCATAATACTTATTGCTTTGTCAAGAAGTGTGTGTGTCTTTCCCATGCGAAAGTTTCACCGGTCAGCAATAATTGCCGTGTCCAATTAAGGTTACTCATAGCTGTATAATACTAGGGAAAATGATTGAGGATTTAATATCAGATTTTCACATGTTGATGTTTCGGCTTTCGCCTACTAGAAACAACATAATACTAGTCTGCTAATAAATCTCGCTCAAATTGCCTTTTCACATACAGAAGTTTCACCTCTTCTTGGTCACTGTACAGATGATGCTGTCTGTTCTTTATTTGGTTCTGCTTATTATAAGGAGGGGCATCACTCCTTCCTCCTTGGTTTGCATGCATTAAGCCTGCTTTGTGAAAAGCGTATCTTTCTAGCTTTTCTTCGCCTTACTCGAGTAGGACGATACAATCCAGACATTAGTCAGTCTTGGTGTAAAGTCACTGAGTATTATTCGGTTCTGCTTTATTCAGCAATATGCTGTATAATTGTTGTAATTTGCGAACATATTTGTTCTCAGTTCCGAACTACTAGCGACGACAGATTACCAGCGGTCATGAGCCATCAAGGTAGTTCTTTGGTGCATCAAGTAGAGAGGTGCCATCAAACAACACTTCCCTAATAATGCTACACACATAGAATTTGCTACAGTGCAGCTTTTTACTTTGCAAAATTTGCGCACAAATTTTGCATAGAATAAATGTTTTATCAAGATTTTTAGATCCCCTCCCTTGAGAGAACGTTACTCCTTTAAGTGAACACCCCGCGGCGTCCTGTTGTTATTGCTTATAACCATTTCGCAAGCCGGAGGCATAATGCACTACGCAAGCCGCTACTTTGGCACAGAGGCACCTAGTTTTACACCCGGGACTTCAGGTGGCCCAGTTTTACACCCAGTACAGCGGTGCCAGTTGGTAACCCGGTGGATCCTCGGAGACCAGACATGATCATAGATCAAACCCGATGTATGCTACTCCTGAACGTATAGTATCTCCACTGTGCAATGAAATTATCGTTCGTTTCGGGCCTTCCTATACGTTCAGCAGACAATCGCTAGGAATTCACCTCGTGACCCGTGGTGACCACACTGGATTTCAAGTTTATTGATTTGGACAGACCTGTCATTTATTTTGCTTTTCAGCTTCAGTTCTGCTCGATCTAGCTTGCCTAAGGCTTGATCTCGCTTTGCTCACCCCTGTAGGAGCCTCTACTAGTACCACTCGGAGTAATGGGGAATCCACCAGACCTAATCGATGAATGCCATCAAACAACAAACATCATACCCGGCTTCATCAGGCATATTTTATTACTTCCGAGAGGTACTTTAGTATCAGATCTTTCTCCATGCCTCTTATGAGGACCCGTCAGACCTTTCGGTTTATCGTTTAGCTTCAGTCCTGCTCGATCTAGCTTTCCCAAGGCTCGATCTAGCTCTATTCGCCCCACTAGAGGGCTCTCTAAGACCCCTCGGTCTTAGTGTTAGCTCCGGTACTGCTCGGTCGTGCTTGCTGAAGGCCCGACCCAGCTTTAGTTAGATTCTCGTACTTTCTCTTGGCCTCTCTAGGAGGACCAGACAGACCTCTCGGTCTATCGTTTAGCTTCAGTCCTGCTCGATCTAGCTTGCCCAAGGCTTGATCAAGCTCTATTCGCCCCGCTAGAGGGCTCTCTAAGACCCCTCGGTCTTAGTGTTATCTTCTGTAATGCCTAACCAAGCTTACTACAGGCCTTGGTCAGGTCTTTATCGGTCACCGATTAGTAACAGACCAATCATAGGGCCTTCCACCCTATCCGGGTTGAGGTCTTTAGTCCAGCCATATTTTGACAAGACACCTCTCCCTAATAATGCCCCACACATAGAATTACTGTCCATGCAGTATTTAACTTGTGTTTTTTTCTAAAATTTGATTTTCACTTTTTGGAGGTTCATTTGCTCCTCTGACACTCTTTCAGCTTCAATCTTACTCGATCTAGCTTTCCCAAGGCTCGATCTAGCTCTATTCGCCCCACTAGAGGGCTCTCTAAGACACTTCGGTCTTAGTGTTAGCTCCGGTCTTGCTCAATCGTGCTTGCTGAAGGCGCGATCAAGCTTTAGTTAGCTTCTCGTACTTCCTCTTGGCCTCTCTAGGAGGACCAGACAGACCTCTCGGTCTATCGTTTAGCTTCATTCCTGCTCGATCTAGCTTTCCCAAGGCTCGATCTAGCTCTATTCGCCCTGCTAGAGGGCTCTCTAAGACCCCTCGGTCTTAGTGTTAGCTCCGGTACAGCTCGGTCGTGCTTGCTGAAGGCCCGATCAAGCTTTAGTTAGATTCTCGTACTTTCTCTTGGCCTCTCTAGGAGGACCAGACAGACCTCTCGGTCTATCGTTTAGCTTCAGTCCTGCTTGATCTAGCTTTCCCAAGGCTCGATCTAGCTCTATTCGCCCTGCTAGAGGGCTCTCTAAGACCCCTCGGTCTTAGTGTTAGCTCCGGTACAGCTCGGTCGTGCTTGCTGAAGGCCCGATCAAGCTTTAGTTAGCTTCTCGTACTTTCTCTTGGCCTCTCTAGGAGGACCAGACAGACCTCTCGGTCTATCGTTTAGCTTCAGTCCTGCTCGATCTAGCTTTCCCAAGGCTCGATCTAGATCTATTCGCCCTGCTAGAGGGCTCTCTAAGACCCCTCGGTCTTAGTGTTAGCTCCGGTACAGCTCGGTCGTGCTTGCTGAAGGCCTGATCAAGCTTTAGTTAGCTTCTCGTACTTTCTCTTGGCCTCTCTAGGAGGACCAGACAGACCTTTCGGTCTCTTGCTTAGCTTCAGTCCTGCTCGATCTAGCT
>NW_027449272.1:0-16835 GCF_964194025.1 Convolutriloba macropyga
AGTCAACAATCAAAAACGGAGGTAAATGCTCGAACAGAAAGTCAAAATTCAAGTCATGAACAAACTTGCTTTCTGCTAGAAAAACATAGCCGGTAGAATACCGGAAACGACTCGAATCGTCGTGCAGAATAATCTCCATCCTAACTTGGACAAAATCAGAATATCGAAAAAACACTAGAAATAACAAAAATAGTAGACCAATATAACATTAAAAAGCGTTAAATTTTTTTTTCAGTTCAGGGGTGTGGGTAGGTGCTGGTGGTGGGGGGGGGGGGGGGTTGTAGGCGGGGCAGGTAGGTGGTGGTGGGGGTGTAGGTAGGTGGGGTGGGGGTAGATACGTTGCGGGCGGAGGGGGGATAGGTAGGTACGTGGGGAAGGGATAGGTACGCGGGGGGGGGGGGGGGTAGTTTTTTTGGGGGGCGGGGTAGGTAGTTAAATGGGATGAAGTTTTCTCAAGTTGAACTCTTCACCTTGAATTATAGACTGTTACCAATTGCTATACATTACAAACTAAGCTATTGTTAAAATCCAATGTTCGAAAACAGAAGTCAACAATCAAAAACGGAGGTAAAAGCTTGAATAGAAAGAAAACAAAGTTCAAGTCATGAACAAACTTGCTTTCTGCTACAAAAAAAACCTGTAAAATATCAATACTCCTCTTCGAGTCGTAAAAACCTGTAGAATTTCAATACTTCTCTTCGAGTCGTAAAAACCACGATGTCCCCAATAATAGCCGTTATCGCTTCGCGGCTATTAAAAAAGATAGCTAGCAGATTGCCAGAAAATAGCCGCAATAGATTCGTAGATCGGCAATCTAAAAAAAAACAGAAAAAGACAGACCAAAAAAATCGTCTTTTCATTGAAGGCTGTTGTATTTTGATTAAAAATCTGTATAAGTTAATAAGTTATTGCTGTCTCTATTAGCTGATCTCAAATAACCTTCATTTAGAGTGACACACACCCATTTGACCTTATCTTTGAATTAAAGTAAATAAAAGTCAATTTCAAATTGAGGAAGTCATTTTTGAGAGTGAGGTAAGTCAAGTGTGACCAAAAATTCAATCACGCGCATGAACAAAAAAAACTCGCTCCACTAAGAGCGAAAAATGACGTCACACATGCAATTCAGTTGAAATTGCATGAACGAATGAACAAAAAGTGGCTGTGACGTCATATGGTCGTAACAAAAATCATGCCAACGAAAAAAAAAAAGACAATTCATATTCTTTGAATTAAAAAACCTTCATTTAGAGTGACACACACACATTTGACCTTATCTTTGAACTAAAGTAAATAAAAGTCAATTTCAAATTGAGGAAGTCATTTTTGAGAGTGAGGTAAGTCAAGTGTGACCAAAAATTCAATCACGCGCATGAACAAAAAAACTCGCTCCACTAAGAGCGAAAAATGACGTCACACATGCAATTCAGTTGAAATTGCATGAACGAATGAACAAAAAGTCATTTTTGAGAGTGAGGTAAGTCAAGTGTGACCAAAAATTCAATCACGCGCATGAACAAAAAAACTCGCTCCACTAAGAGCGAAAAATGACGTCACACATGCAATTCAGTTGAAATTGCATGAACGAATGAACAAAAAGTGGCTGTGACGTCATATCGTCGTAACAAAAATCATGTCAACGAAATAAAAAAAAGACAATTCAAATTCTTTGAATTAAAAAAACCAAGAGAAGGCCAATGATAGCCGCAGCTATCGCTGTGCGGCCAAAAAAAACTGGCAGATTGCCAGAAAATGGCCGCAATAGATTCGTAGAACGGCAGTCTAAAAAAACAGTAAAAAAGACAGACCACAAAAAATCGTCTTTTCATTGAAGGCTGATCAGTTATATTTTAATTCAAAAAATCTGTATAAGTTATTGCTGCCTCTATTAGCTGATCTCAAATAACCTTCATTTAGAGTGACACACACCCATTTGACCTTATCTTTGAATTAAAGTAAATAAAAGTCAATGTCAAATTGAGGAAGTCATTTTTGAGAGTGAGGTAAGTCAAGTGTGACCAAAAATTCAATCACGCGCATGAACAAAAAAACTCGCTCCACTAAGAGCGAAAAATGACGTCACACATGCAATTCAGTTGAAATTGCATGAACGAATGAACAAAAAGTGGCTGTGACGTCATATGGTCGTAACAAAAATCATGACAACGAAATAAAAAAAGACAATTCAAATTCTTTGAATTAAAAAAAACCAAGAGAAGGCCAATAATAGCCGCAGCTATCGCTGTGCGGCCATTAAAAAAACATAGCTGGCAGATCGCCAGAAAATAGCCGCAATAGATTCGTAGATCGGCAGTCTAAAAAAAAACAGTAAAAAAGACAGACCAGAAAAAATCTTCTTTTCATTGAAGGCTGATCTGTTATATTTTAATTAAAAATCTGTATAAGTTATTGCTGTCTCTATTAGCTGATCTCAAATAACCTTCATTTAGAGTGACACACACACATTTGACCTTATCTTTGAACTAAAGTAAATAAAAGTCAATTTCAAATTGAGGAAGTCATTTTTGAGAGTGAGGTAAGTCAAGTGTGACCAAAAATTCAATCACGCGCATGAACAAAAAAACTCGCTCCACTAAGAGCGAAAAATGACGTCACACATGCAATTCAGTTGAAATTGCATGAACGAATGAACAAAAAGTCATTTTTGAGAGTGAGGTAAGTCAAGTGTGACCAAAAATTCAATCACGCGCATGAACAAAAAAACTCGCTCCACTAAGAGCGAAAAATGACGTCACACATGCAATTCAGTTGAAATTGCATGAACGAATGAACAAAAAGTGGCTGTGACGTCATATCGTCGTAACAAAAATCATGTCAACGAAATAAAAAAAAGACAATTCAAATTCTTTGAATTAAAAAAACCAAGAGAAGGCCAATGATAGCCGCAGCTATCGCTGTGCGGCCAAAAAAAACTGGCAGATTGCCAGAAAATGGCCGCAATAGATTCGTAGAACGGCAGTCTAAAAAAACAGTAAAAAAGACAG
This sequence comes from Convolutriloba macropyga, assembly GCF_964194025.1. Taxonomy (NCBI): domain Eukaryota; kingdom Metazoa; phylum Xenacoelomorpha; order Acoela; family Convolutidae; genus Convolutriloba; species Convolutriloba macropyga. The sequence continues at coordinate 3,006 of NW_027449272.1, forward strand.
ACCACAAAAAATCGTCTTTTCATTGAAGGCTGATCAGTTATATTTTAATTCAAAAAATCTGTATAAGTTATTGCTGTCTCTATTAGCTGATCTCAAATAACCTTCATTTAGAGTGACACACACACATTTGACCTTATCTTTGAACTAAAGTAAATAAAAGTCAATTTCAAATTGAGGAAGTCATTTTTGAGAGTGAGGTAAGTCAAGTGTGACCAAAAATTCAATCACGCGCATGAACAAAAAAACTCGCTCCACTAAGAGCGAAAAATGACGTCACACATGCAATTCAGTTGAAATTGCATGAACGAATGAACAAAAAGTCATTTTTGAGAGTGAGGTAAGTCAAGTGTGACCAAAAATTCAATCACGCGCATGAACAAAAAAACTCGCTCCACTAAGAGCGAAAAATGACGTCACACATGCAATTCAGTTGAAATTGCATGAACGAATGAACAAAAAGTGGCTGTGACGTCATATCGTCGTAACAAAAATCATGTCAACGAAATAAAAAAAAGACAATTCAAATTCTTTGAATTAAAAAAACCAAGAGAAGGCCAATGATAGCCGCAGCTATCGCTGTGCGGCCAAAAAAAACTGGCAGATTGCCAGAAAATGGCCGCAATAGATTCGTAGAACGGCAGTCTAAAAAAACAGTAAAAAAGACAGACCACAAAAAATCGTCTTTTCATTGAAGGCTGATCAGTTATATTTTAATTCAAAAAATCTGTATAAGTTATTGCTGCCTCTATTAGCTGATCTCAAATAACCTTCATTTAGAGTGACACACACCCATTTGACCTTATCTTTGAATTAAAGTAAATAAAAGTCAATGTCAAATTGAGGAAGTCATTTTTGAGAGTGAGGTAAGTCAAGTGTGACCAAAAATTCAATCACGCGCATGAACAAAAAAACTCGCTCCACTAAGAGCGAAAAATGACGTCACACATGCAATTCAGTTGAAATTGCATGAACGAATGAACAAAAAGTGGCTGTGACGTCATATGGTCGTAACAAAAATCATGACAACGAAATAAAAAAAGACAATTCAAATTCTTTGAATTAAAAAAAACCAAGAGAAGGCCAATAATAGCCGCAGCTATCGCTGTGCGGCCATTAAAAAAACATAGCTGGCAGATCGCCAGAAAATAGCCGCAATAGATTCGTAGATCGGCAGTCTAAAAAAAACAGTAAAAAAGACAGACCAGAAAAAATCTTCTTTTCATTGAAGGCTGATCTGTTATATTTTAATTAAAAATCTGTATAAGTTATTGCTGCCTCTATTAGCTGATCTCAAATAACCTTCATTTAGAGTGACGCACACCCATTTGACCTTATCTCTTTGAATTAAAGTAAATAAAAGTCAATTTCAAATTGAGGAAGTCAATTTTGAGAGTGAGGTAAGTCAAGTGTGACCAAAAATTCAATCACGCGCATGAACAAAAAAATTCGCTCCAATAAGAGCGAAAAATGACGTCACACATGCAATTCAGTTGAAATTGCATGAACGAATGAACAAAAAGTGGCTGTGACGTCATATGGTCGTAACAAAATTATGACGACGAAATAAAAAGACAATTCAAATTCTTTGAATTGTAAAAAAACCAAGAGAAGGCCAATAATAGCCCCAGCTATCGCTGTGCGGCTATTAAAAAGACCGATAGAAAACCATTAGTCCTCTTCGAGTCGTAAAAAAACCACGGTGTCCCCAATAATAGCCACTATCGTTTCCCAGCTATTAAACAACAGGCATGAGAAATTACAGATATTAGTTATCTTAATTTTGCAAAATTTACTGGTTTGTATTTTATCCTTCTCTTAACATGACCTTTTCGAGCGCTCGCTTATTTCAAATTTATGGGACAGACTATATATAGTTAGTCCCATGGTGTTGCAACGCAAGCAAACGTTCCAAAAAATCCGAGGCATGCAAACACGCATCTCATTTCTTGATATCGGCATGTTTTGAATTTGCACGTTGAAACATTCGTGTGCGTTGTACATTTCGTGGCACTTGCTTTACCTCCAATCGGAGAGGCGCTGCAGATTTGAGGGTGTCTTTGATGTCCTCTTTGGATCCGAGTACTGAGTCCACATTCACGAGAAGAGATCCCTCGGCTGACAGTCTTTGAGGCCACTCTTCCTAAATCAACACAATTAAACTACAAAACTTCATCAAGCTAAAATCTCCACGGGTTTATGCGCTAATGAACACTATATCAGTTGATAATATCAAATACTTGCAAAATACTCATAGCTATTTTAAAAGTTGCGAAATGAAATAATAGCTGAATAAAGAAAGATAAATTAGTTAATTACTTTTTAATTGCAGTTTAAGGATTATAAATCAAAATTTGTGGGGCACACAAACCGGACCGCAAGCAGGGGTTTAATTTAGTGGAAATCTTTAATTCTATAGATAGGTACGGACCAGTTTCTGCTGCTCGAGGAACTCTTCAATGTTCTTGGGAAATTTGACTCCATCTTTAGTGACTGCCATAATCTCCTACAGAAACATATCTCAGATTCTGAAAAGTATAAGAGGGTAAAAATCAAAACTCTGTTGGATATGGCACAAACGTTAATGCATTCCTGTTGCTGCCGTTCAAAAAAAACAGAATTAACAACACAAAATATTCAAAATGGTCTTTTGTGCGAAAAGTGAAAAATTCTTGCTATAGATTTTATTAACTGTAAAAATTAGTACATAGTAAAATGTAGTCACCTTCTAAACAAACGCTATAAAATAAAATAATCAAGTACTAGGACTTAATTTAACATGGTCAGATTAAGCTTGAGTTTGTGTTTCAAGCAAGGTTAAGAGCCTCTTACTAAATTGGCTTCGAATATTTTGTCACATAACGAAATCTTCGAATAAGGGTTATTAGTGCGGAAGGCGTCATGTTTACCAGATTTAAGTAATGGTTACGTGACTTTGCTTGAAGTCACTGAGAACTTCTGGCGTTTATCGAGAATCGCGAAGCGGTTTATATTAGGTCAGAAGTTCTCAGCGACTTCTGCAGAGTCATGTAATCGTACACGAAACCTGGACGTTTTAAAATGACGAAATTCAACTTCTGGCTAAGTAGGAACTTCTGACACTACAGACTTTCGGCATCTTAAAATTTGGACGTGAGTGTTTAGAGCACTATGAACTAAATTTGTTTGCTGTCACTGATCTCCTACCTCCCTTCATCGGTACCTAAACATGTTTCACAGAAAACACTGACAAAAGAGTACATCTACACACACAAAAGCTGTTTAGTAAATTATGAAGAAAATGGGGCGAGGCGTTTTGTAATCAATGAATAGATTTCTTTGGACAAATTTAGACCAATGAACTGTTTGGATACAGCACTGTGTGGCGGACTTACACTTCTCGAAAAATGTAATCCCAAAAAATTTTTTACATTCCTTTCACAAAAATTCGACCAGCTTGGTTTCGATAATCACTTTTGTAAATTGATTGATAATTAATTGTGTACATGAACACAAACAGTTAGTTTTAACAAAAGCCCATGACCAATTTTCTCGGTTTAGTTTTGGTAGAATGTGCAATTTTCACGATTAAACAAACATACAGTATAGCTTCTTCGTCAAGCAGAAAAGAATTCGATACATTTATTTTTTTGTTATACTTAATTCAGTACTCCCGAATTATTATCATAATGTATTTCTCAACACGTTATTCGAGACATTTCCAAATTACCTCAGTTCACATTAAGTAAATTTTTAATTTCGCTTTTTGAATAAAAAAGAACACTGAATTCCGTGCCTGGACAATAAACAGATAAAATTCTATAAACCCCAATAAAAACTTATAGAAATGAAAATTAGAAAATTGATAATTTGAGATGAATATTTAATAAAATGTTGAATAAAATTTGAAGCAATTAGTAACGTAATTGTTATCCCAACAGATATCAAAAATAATTTCTGTGAAAGTTGAAGTCATATTAAGACGGCGCCATTTACAAAGTTTAAAATATGCTAAGATTTTCACTTTTTCAAGGCAACAGTACTAGAACCTAGTCACTATAGTCTACAAGCCATGTGGTAATCCTCTTTTAAACTCAACGATTTTACATTATTATTTTTAGACGAGCGAGAATTCTGCTTCAAAAATTATCAACCAAACAGTTCTACCACCAAATGCTCCAAATAAAACCCGCCATGAAAATAGAAAACATTCTTCCATGTAAATTTCTTTTCTAGCCCTTATGGCAACGGTATTGGAGAAGAGAAACACAACTTGGTATGATTTTTGTAAGGGCATATAAATCACGCATTTTATGTCATTCGTTCATTCACTTGCACAAATTCACACAGCAAATTGCAGTTAGGCTTGATTTTAAAAAAGACAGCTCATACTTTGTTATCAGATGATTGCAGATTGTTCAATTTTCTTACAAGAAAGACCACAAATAGTATAGAGCGGAAAAAGTTTCGCCTAAAGAAAAAAAGTTCTGTTGATTAACAGCATTATTTGGTGATTAAAATAGAAAACTCAGAGCGCCGAAATGACAAGGAGGCTCGGTAATGTGCCAACAAACAATGTTCAGACCCCCTCCCAATCCCAATCTTAACTCAATTTTTGTGAACTAGAGGACAGACGGTGAGATTCCAAATAGCAGAACCCGATGCTTAATAAAGCATAGAACGCCATAATCAAAATAAAACAACACCGAACTTTGTGGAAAACCAATGAAACGAAGTAACAGAAAGGACAGCAAAAAAATGGCAAATATTACAACTATTTTCAAACATAATTCCGTTAAAAAGTAACATTGGTATCCTAAAGCAAATCACCCAACTTAACGTTGGAGAGCATATAAAAAATTTTACTGATGCAACGAATGGAACCCTTGACAAAATTGAAATTAAAAGAAAGAAGAAAAAATTCAGTCCAAGGACACAATAAACCAAGGCGGAAAAATTTCAAATGCATGAATTTTTTGAAAATTGTTTCAAAATTATCTAAAAATTGGGATTGGTAACATAAAATAGGTTGAATACTGGGATAGATAGCTGGCGAAACTCAAACTCACTGATGTTTTATGAAAACAATTAATATCAAAGCCAAAAAAAAGTTGCAGTGATTGAGGAATTCAAATAAATGCAGCTAAAAATCAGACTGCACTAATCAGTTTTCCTAGTATTAGCAAAAAAGCAGACAAAAAACAGTGAGACTGTGACAACGCAAAAAGATCAACAAATTCCAGCAAATCAAAAATCCAAACCATTTTTTATTGAAAACAAGCAGTGTCAAAACAAAAAAAATCAATATCTATGAAAAGACCTCATTAAAAACTTTCACTTGTTTCTCAAGTGAAAAGATTTTTCTCTCAAAAACGAACCTTTCATCATACACCAGTATCTGACTGCATCTTAAATTCCACGCTGGAAGTCAATTTTCTTTTTACTCCATTTGAACTTCAGCGGGAAAATCAGCCCTCGTCAGAGAGTCAACAGATCTAAGAAAACGACAAGTGGGAAAAAGCGTCGACAAGAAGCCAAATGTGACTTGGACTCCAACTACTCGCTAAACAAATTAAACTACATACGCTTATTGGATTCAATTTGAAACAAAAAAAGGAAAAAAAATTAGCCAAAACAAAATCTGTTGAAGTTTTATTGATTATTCACCATATGATGCGTCTCCGCGACAGTCATTTTCAATAGGCCGGGTCAAACAATTGGCGCTGATCTCATTACCCACAAAACAAAAAAAAAACGATAAACAAAAAATGAGAAGGAAAACATGACAGATCCTGACAAAAGGAAGGGGGTCGATGCAGCAAATGTTCAACCTTTCAAATATTTTCCACAATCTTACCAATATATTACAACGTTGTATTACTTTTCCGCAACCAGATAATGAAAAAAATATCTTTTGTAACAAGGGATACTCGTATGGCCCACCAAAAATCGAAATCCAAAACACAAAAACTGGAAAGGCAAAAAAGTTTTACAAAAATGACTATTTTTCCAGTAAACGCACGCCTAGCTAACATTCGAGTGTCAGTAGTTATATCGGAGCAAGACAGGGGGGGGGTAAAAGGACGTACCTATGTATAAAGATTACCTATAGCCTATTTTCATCAATTTTCCAAAGACGTACCTAAAAAAGAGTGAGAACAATAGACCTGTCATCTTATCGTAATTACCCAGGGGTAATTATCTTAATTACCCCAGGGAAATGCATCCGCTCTAATGCACTTCAGCAAATCTTATCTACTTACTAAAATATATCTGCAGAACATTTACTTTCAAACTTTTCATTTACGCATAAATTTTTTCAAATATTCGATTTTTTTTAAATTTTCGAATATTAATGACGTTTTGTTTTCAATAATGTCAAATTATCGGAAGTTTTTCAAAAAACTTCTTGAAAGATTTTTTTGAAAATGTCAATTTTTTTTCAATTGTTTTTACTCATGATGTGAAAGCATGCAAGAAACCGATTTTTTGGCATTTTCTTTTGGCAGTTTCTGGTTTTTCTCGGTAGTTTCAGTTTCAAAAACCCAAAACCGTTTAAAAAAATCAAATTAGGTTGTTCTAATAATCGATTAAAAATTTTTTAACACAGATTTCAATGAAAAATACTAAAGCACAGAAAACCATCACTGAAAATTTTTTTTGTTTTTTCATAGTTTCAGATTCTGAAACCTCAAACTAAAATTTTTTTGGTCGAAAATATATGCTACAGTATAACTTCAGAGGGTATTTTTCGAAGTGGAGTTCAATGGTGGTAACTTCACGGTCAATTATAGATTATGGGTTTGGGTTTTTTGAAGTTTTAGTTTCTCAAACCTCAAACTACAAAACAATTTCTTTGAGAATGGTATGCTATATCAACTCTCCATATGTTGTTTTTAAACAAAGCATTTGATGGCAATTTTTTAACCCTAAGAAGTTACACTTTTTGGTTTTTCCGAAGTTTCAGCTTCTGAAACCTGAAACCTCAAACTATTTTTTTTTGGAATTGTGTGTGACAGTACATCTTTATAGCGTATTTTTTAAAGCAGAATCCAATGGATATAGTTCAAAAGTCGTGAAAAGAGGACAAGTTTGTATTTTTTGAAGTTTTAGATTCTGAAACCTGAAACCAAAAAAATTTTTGGTAAAAAATATTTAGTTCTTTTTAATAAATACCCTATTCTTAAAAAAATGAAAAAAAAACCCATTTCATGCCAAAAAATACAACATTTTTCGCAAAAAATACCCAATTCTTGCCGAAAACACTCAATTCTTGTCCAAAAATAGCCAATCGTTGTCAAAAAATTCCCAATTTTTCCCAAAAAATACCCAATTCCTGGCAAAAAATACCCAAATTTTCCCAAAAAATACCCAATTCTGGCCAAAAATACCCAATTCATGGCAAAAAATACCCAATTCATCCCAAACAATACACAATTCTTGGCAAAAAATACCCAATTTTTCCCAAGAAATACCCAATTCTTCCCAATTCCTAGCAAAAAATACCCAATTCTTCCCAAAAAATACCCAATTCTGGCCAAAAAATACCCAATTCTGGCCAAAATATACCCAATTCTTCCCAAAAAACACCCAATTTTTCCCAAAAAATACCCAATTCTTGGCAAAAATACCCAATTCTTCCCAAAAAATACCCAATTCTTGGCAAAAAATACACAATTCTGGCCAAAAAATACCAAATTCTTGGCAAAAATACCCAATTTTTTCCAAAAAATACCCAATTCTTACCAAAAAAAAACCCAATTCTGGCCAAAATATACCCAATTCTTCCCCAAAAATACCCAATTTTTCCCAAAAAATACCCAATTCTTGGCAAAAATACCCAATTCTTCCCAAAAAATACCCAATTCCTGGCAAAAAATACCCAATTCTGGCCAAAAAATACCAAATTCTTGGCAAAAATACCCAATTTTTTCCAAAAAATACCCAATTCTTCCCAAAAAAATACCCAATTCTGGCCAAAAAATACCCAATTCTGACCAAAAAATACCCAATTCTGACCAAAAAATACCCAATTCTTGGCTCAAAATATCCAATTATTGTCAAAAACACCCAAATGTTAACAAAAAATATCAAACTGTTGCCAAAAAAAAATCAATTCTAGCCCAAAAATATCTGTTTCTAGTCATGAATTACACAATTCATAGCAAAAATACCCAGTTATTACCAAAATATACAAAATTTTTGCCAAAAATACCTAATTCCTGCGAAAAAGAACCCGGTTCTAGCAAAAATAACCCAATACTTGACACACAAAGAGACACAAATTTCGCCAAAAATACCCATTTTTACAACAAAATAGCGAAATCTTGTCAAAAAATACACAAATTGTAACCAAAATAACAAAATTTTATCAAATATTTATCTAAAATATATCAAAAATTAGACAATCTTGCCACCATCCGTTTTTCTCTAAGTTCTTATCAACAATTCAATTATTTAGTGGCCTTAAAAGATCAACTTTTGAGATCATCTTTTGTAAAGACGAATCTTCTAAGGTGATCGATATAGGTTTAATGAGCACAAATTTGTCACAAATTTTTTGCTATTGTTCAGAATTAATCGTTAAATGTATGAGTTAAATCATAGTTATTTAACAATTACGTCCTACTATCTTCTCAATTAAGAACAATTACGTAATCATTTTTTGCAAGAGGGCCACTGACCTCTTTGGAACAAAATTTACTCCAGCTACGTCATATGATTGCTGCAATTAGGGATACCTATGTATTGTATGGGGTCACTGAACTCATGTGAACAAAAGATAATCCTTACTACTTACAATATTATTCCTATTTTATCAAAGCATGCACAGCTCACGTGCTTCAAGTCTTACTCATAGTATTGTAATAATTACGTCACTATTGTGTCATAATGATGTCATTTTTTATTGTAGTGCACAAACAAAAATTCAACTCATTGCGCTTATTTTCGTTCTCTTCATCAACTTAGCTATAGTTAGACTTTTTCATTTTTTTTCGGAGACAATTTTAATCTCCTTTTCCTACAAAGCTAAGTTTTCAGTTATAAACCTTTCAGTGCAGATTCTTCATCTTTAGGATATCTTCCTATTTCCCATTCCAGGTAAGTCACCTCTGTAATAGAATATGAAAACAGACCAAAAAAAAGAATAATGGGCTTTTATAATCATCGTACTCATTCGCAAATAGCATATTATTTCTTCAGAGAGAAAGTTTTTTTCAATATCTGTATTTTCAATTTATTTAGGAGTTCAACCGTCGTCACCTAAAAAACGCTGGAATAATGAATATCAAATCTGTGAAATTGAACGAAAATCTTAAGGCCCACTTCTTCTTCCCCGATTTCAATGATGATGTAGCAATTATAAAGGAGAGGAAGACGTGCTTCGGCTGGGTAGCTGAACCTCCATTCTCCATTCCCAGGCAGCTTCTAGTCTTCATTATTGCAATCGAGAATTTGCCAGAAGTCTCTGTTCCATACAAACAGACAACTGTAGACTTCTACGAGAACCACATCGAAAACAAAACTTTACAAGTCTCAGACAACATGGAACTGAGCAGATCAGTCGGTGCACAATTTTGTGATTATGAGTTGTCCTATAGACCAATGTATGAAAATCAATTAGGATTTTTTGAGGAGGAGAGAGAACTTAAATTTCTCTGGTGTGTGTCTGACGAGTAAGACAATTTGCAGGAGCAGAAACCTGATCGGGATTGTGACGAGAGGGAAAATGGGTCATTGACAGGGAGTATTATCGCAATTATAGAAGAAGAGAACGCACTTGATCCCAAGTTAGACAACAAAAAATCTGACCAGGCAGTCCCTTTTGCGTGTTTCTCTACAGACACTGGACAAGATGCATTGAAAGAAGTACAGGGAGCATCGAGTGTTGAAAATACTTCAATCAAGTCTGGCAGAACCATCTTTAGTCCTGTACTCAATGATTATACAGATTACCAAGATCATATTTTATCTAATGAAGCAAGTGAAAAAATAACTGAAAAAACTTCCCTCAAATCTGAGCAACCAGCGTCTTGTACACAAAAGACTGTCAAGAGAAGGGCTCCTGCTGTCAATAACCCTGAAAGAGTGGAAGTAAAAATTCAGATGGTGATAAAAACGAAGACAACATGTGTCCTCCATCGTGCAAATTGAAACGAGCTGCTGAGTTGTATAGTTACTAAAATAACAGGCTGAGAAGTTATTTCTTTGACTGATTATCTGTTTGTATTTCCGGTATAATTTCAGATCCAAAAACTATTATTTCCTGAGGTGACTAATTGACTGTTTAATTTGTAATATTCTCTTTTTACACTCAGAGAAAAGCTGAATTTCATGTATGCTTTTGAATTGATATTTTGATAATATAATTTATTTGAGTTTTACAAATGCATTTTCGAAATTAACTTTTATTTAAAGTTCAATTTTGAATTAAAATTTATGTCAAAAAATGCCTGTTTTTGTAATATGTTTTTTTTTCTCAAAAATGGCGGTTAATGACGAGAAAGGCTTGTTTTCATAAAATGTTTTTTCAGAAACGCGGGTTTTTTTGGCTTCTGCAATGAACTCCCGGCAGCTGATACTGGATGATGCAAACCGATTACAGTGACAATTTCGAAGCAAACTGCAGCAGCAATTCTTCCCATCAGAATATTGCAATAAGCGTGCTGCCTTTGATAATAGATTACCTGGTCATTTAAAAGAATTTTTGGCAGGAATTTTTAGAAATAGATACTCATACAAATCTTTAAGTATAGAATTGTTTTTTTGAAAAAAAGTTGAAAACCTTTTGCATAATTTTTACTGTTTTGAAAAAAATATTCTTTTACTCTCCCATTTTTTTCAAAAAAGTCGTTTTTTTACAAAAAGTTTCTCTTCATTTTTCCATTTGTCAGTTTTTATATTTTTTAAGGTGAAGTTTTGAATTGAATCATTTTTTTTAAATGAAAATCTTTTTTACTAAAATGATTTTTTTTAAAATTGTTATGTTTTACACACTGTTTTTAAACAAAAATGTAATTCTTGATGTTTTTTATTTTTTATTTTTCCTTTTTTTCTGTTTTCTAATTTTTTAATGTAAACATTTAAATTTAATGAATTTTGTTTTTGAAAAAACAAAGTTTTACTAGAATAATTTTTCTTTCAAAAATGCCGTTTTTTACATAAGGTTCTTAACAAAAAATGCAACTTGTGTTGTTTTTTGTTATTCTATTTTTCTGTTTTCTGTTTCTAGTTTTCTGTTTTTCAATTTTTTAATGTAAAATATGAAACTTAATTAATTTCCTTTTTGAAAAAACAAGTTTTACTAGAATAATTTTCTTTTCAAAAATGCAGTTTCTTACATAAGGTTTTAAACAAAACATGCAACTTGTGTTGATTTTTATTTTTCTATTTTTCCCTTTTTCTGTTTTTGAATTTTTTAATGTAAAATATGAAATTCAATTAATTTCCTTTTTGAAGTTTTACTAGAATAATTTTTTTTTTTCAAAATTGTCGTTTTTTACATAAGGTTTTTAACAAAAAGTGCAACTCGTGTTGTTTTTTGTTTTTCCTTTTTTCTGTTTTTGAATTTTTTAAAGTAAAATTTTAATTTTAAATAATTTTTTTTGAAAAAACAAGTTTTACTAGAATAATTTTTCTCTCAAAAAAGCCGTTTTTTACATAAGATTTTTAACAAAAAATGCAAATTGTGTTGTTTTTTTTTATTTTTCTATTTTTCCTTTTTTTCTGCTTTCGAATTTTTTTATGTAAAACTTAATTTTTTTTGAACAATCAAATTTTTTTACCAAAAAATGCTATTTTTGTTTTTTATTTTTCTATTTTTTCAGTTTTTGAATTTTTTTTAAATTTTTTATTGAATTATTTTTTTCTTAAAAAATGTTGTTTTCTAAACATTTTTTTTTCAAAAATGCTGTTTTTCACATTATGTATTTAACAAAAATGTGAATTTTGTTGTTTTTTACTTTTCTGTTTTACCTTTTTTCAGTTTTGGAAGACCTTTTTTCAGAGCCGCGATCAACGATCTTTTATTTCCGAACAACATCCAGAGATGCACGCTAGGGATGCTTGACGCCAGTAATTGTCACCACGCGACACCGGTACCCCGGGGTTTACTCTGAAGTATGTTTATCATGAGACGATGAATAAATCGGAATTTCTCAAGAAGAACATGATATCAATAAAAATGTAATTGTTTAAAATGAAAAATTAAAACAAATATGCTTGTCATCAAAAGCTTGATTTGTTATAGATTTCCGCAAACTTTATTAATATGTGTATTAATTTGTAATAAATAATTGTACTAAAATGATTTTTGTAAAAATTGTAATACATTGATTTTTACAATTTTCTGCTTTGCTAAAGAAATTGCAAAAAACATCAAGAGCTGAAAAATTGAAAAATAGAATAAGAAAAAAACATCAAACTTACATATTTTATTGAAAATATTATGCGAAATAGGACATTTGGAAAAAAAATTGTTTTACTAAAACAACATTTTTTCAAAAAAAAATTAAATTAAAAATTTTACAAAAAAAACTTCCAAAACTGAAAAAAGGTAAAACAGAAAAGTAAAAAACAATAAAATTCACATTTTTTGTTAAATACATAATGTGAAAAACAGCATTTTTGAAAAAAAATGTTTAGAAAACAACATTTTTTAAGAAAAAAAAATAATTCAATAAAAAATTTAAAAAAAAATCAAAAACTGAAAAAATAGAAAAATAAAAAACAAAAATAGCATTTTTTGGTAAAAAAATTTGATTGTTCAAAAAAAATTAAGTTTTACGTAAAAAAATTCGAAAGCAGAAAAAAAGGAAAAATAGAAAAATAAAAAAAACAACACAATTTGCATTTTTTTGTTTAAAATCTTATGTAAAAAACGGCTTTTTTGAGAGAAAAATTATTCTAGTAAAACTTTTTTCAAAAAAAATTTTTTTTAAATTAAAATTTTACTTTAAAAAATTCAAAAACAGAAAAAAGGAAAAAAAAAACAACACAAGTTGCACTTTTTGTTATAAACCTTATGTAAAAACGACATTTTTGAAAAAAAAAATTATTCTAGTAAAACTTCAAAAAGGAAATTAATTGAATTTCATATTTTACATTAAAAAATTCAAAAACAGAAAAAGGGAAAAATAGAAAAATAAAAATCAACACAAGTTGCATGTTTTGTTTAAAACCTTATGTAAGAAACTGCATTTTTGAAAAGAAAATTATTCTAGTAAAACTTGTTTTTTCAAAAAGGAAATTAATTAAGTTTCATATTTTACATTAAAAAATTGAAAAACAGAAAACTAGAAACAGAAAACAGAAAAATAGAACAAAAAACAACACAAGTTGCATTTTTTGTTAAGAACCTTATGTAAAAAACGGCATTTTTGAAAGAAAAATTATTCTAGTAAAACTTTGTTTTTTCAAAAACAAAATTAATTAAATTTAAATTTTTACATTAAAAAATTAAAAAACAGAAAAAAAAGGAAAAATAAAAAATAAAAAACATCAAGATTTACATTTTGTTTAAAAACAGTGTGTAAAACACAACAATTTTTCAAAAAAATCATTTTAGTGAAAAAGAGTTTCATTTAAAAAAAAATGATTCAATTCAAAACTTCACCTTAAAAAAATGTAAAAACTGACAAATGGAAAAATGAAGAGAAATTTTTTGTAAAAAAACGACTTTTTTGAAAAAAAATGGGATAGTAAAAGGATATTTTTTTTCAAAACAGTAAAAATTATGCAAAAGGTTTTCAAGTTTTTTTCAAAAAAACAATTCTATACTTCAAGATTTGTATGAGTATCTATTTCTAAAAATTCCTGCCAAAAATTCTTTTCAATGACCAGGTGATCTATTAT
>NW_027449273.1:0-39556 GCF_964194025.1 Convolutriloba macropyga
AATTTAGAGGTAAAAATTAGAAATTATCCAAGAGCTACATAATTTAAAAGAAGCTTTTTATAACCTACATTCCACAAGTTTTCCGTTTTGCATCTTCAAACCACTCCTCTTGCTGACGGAATCCTCATGTGCTCTGATGATACAACAGCAAGAATCTTTTCCTCTGGTTTCCAGATGTTCGCCCTTTTGCTTTCCTATTCCAAATTTTTTTAGGGACTCTTGAAGCGCTTGAAATTTAAACAAGAGATTTTGTTGTTCCGGTTTTTTCTCTTTTTCTCAGTCTTTTTGCTCTCTGGAGCCAAAGCGACAAAGTGTTGTTCCACCGCTTTCCCGTTGTTCTTCTTGACAATACGCGTTGCTTTTCCTGACAATTTCTTCAATGCTAAAAAACAAGATGTATCTATACTCTTCGGCCTCCTCGTGGACTCTGTTTTAACTTCTTAATATCACTTCAAACGACGGATTTTTTTAAAAAGAAAGTGAATTAACCTGATTTGTTTGAGCGGGGTAGAAGTTACTCTCAGCTTGAAACTGTAAATTTTCTACACGACGACGGTATTCTCTGTCAAATCCAATGATCTTTGCTGGACAAAATAACAATTAACCGGGTGAAAGCTTGATTTCTTTCAGATTATAATCTTTCAGAATGTTTTTTTGTTCCTGATATAAACTCTAACGAAGAATCATTACTTGTTTTAATCGGGTTCGTTTTTGTTGTTTTTGAGTACGAGTTTTGTCAAAGCGGAATACGTCTGAAACATTTGGCTGGATTGTTGTGTAATAAATGAAAGTAAACGATATTAGCAGTCTTAACGAGACTAATTCAAACTTGAGTTCGAATTTTAGTTTTAAAAATGCCCTTAGGTAAAATCTTCATTAGATTGTAAAAAGCTTCAAACCCATGTTTGCAGATATTTTACAGGTAGTTAGAAATATTATCTTTATTGTGAGAAATTTTTGAGCCTGCATACGCAATACCAAATCATTGTTTGTTCACATTGGAAGCCCAGATTTTTGGAACTGCGCAAAAGGGTTCTTGACAAATATAGACGGAAGTAATTGCTTGCAGGCATTTGTCGGGTATGCCAGCAATATTCTCCCCAGTGAAAGCGTTTGATTAAATGTACTTTATAAATGAAAAAATTAAACCTGCCTGCTTCAAAATGGAGTTAAGGTAAGTTCTTTATGTATTCAGGCAAAAATCGAAACACAGGGATTAGTTGTCAAACATTTTCTATCCGCGCGAATGATCGAACATCTATACTGGTATCTTACTATTTAGTGTTTTAAGCAGCCCGCGCTGTTGTTTCCAACCCCATTGTAGCCCCAACCCCCTTTTTGGCTAGCTAAGGTTGAAGCCAAACGCTCTCCGGTAGTTTGAGAGCAATTCGCCGGACGTTAGTCTGTTATGTTCAATTGGTTTTTTCTCAAAAATTTTATTTGTTTATGATTTCTTTACTTTTTGTGCCAAATCCAACAATTTCCAGGCCTAAATTTTGGCCAATGATTACTTTATAATGACCCAGATAAATTATTGGAGTATATTTACATCACTGATTTCAGATGCTCTCAAATTTTTCAATTTTTTGGAATTTTATTAATTTTGAATTTTTCCTTTTTTATGGGCAGGGGAACTTCATCTACAGCCTGATAACATGTTACGAAATAGTTTTCAGAGGCAATGGAACTTTTTTCAAATATTTGATATCACAAAAAAATTGCAAAACTACAGCCCCAGTGGTGAAAAAATGTGCTCTAGAGCTTAGAAGTTTCCTATTAATCAATAAATTTTGCATTTTTTGACAGTTTCAAAAAATTTGTCAGTGTCGTGATCTATTTTATGCTTAATGGCCAAAACACTCTTCTAAGCCTTGTGCGTTCATGGGCATTTTTAAAGGAGCAATTGTGGTTGTCATGGTAAAACTTCAATGGTTTGAGCATTTTTTGTTGACTTTGTTTGACTGTTTTAGATTCTCATTTGTGCTTATGCAAGGCATTGTGCACTTGATCTGCTAATCAGATACATTAGAACTTAGTTTTAAGATATTCATTCTCTTCTTAGGCTTGTCTTTCAGGACTTATCCTGATGTGTTTTTCATAATTCGCTTTAGTTTTTGCTAAAACTTCGTTTTTAAAAGTCACGATTTTCACCTTAAACTCCTTAAACTCGTGAGTTATCTAAATGGATTCTAATTTTTTCCGCAAATTGATATACGCGTTGCTGTGAATGAGGTTGATGTCAAATGCGCAAATGTGACAGATACGGGATCAAGCGAGAAAGCCCGGTCGTTAGTTAATAGTGCATTAGGTTTTCATGGTCAGATAGTGCGCTTTCTAGCTTTGAATTCTACTCAGCGCGTTCTTTTCTTCTGATCTAATTGACGTATAGACGTTAATTGCAGGTGTTAGAATATAAATTTCTCGCTTTGACCAGATGTTTTTGTAAAATTTTTATAATTTTTTTTTCGTTTTGTCTTTAACTTTAAAATTATTGCAGCCTTCTAATGTCTTCTTTTTAACCATAGATCTAATTAGGATCCTTAAGAGCCATAGGTGAACCTGCACAATGCCTTCAGTTTAAGAGTCAGTCGTAAAGCTTCAAAGCTTGCCGATTTTTTTGTCTCATTTCTGTCCGCATGTAGCATAGTATCAATAAATAGAGGACAAAATTGATTCAAAGTGAAAGAAAAAATGTTTAAGAGTGGTTTTATTTCTAAGAAAATCATCATGTCTTTTTTACTACCGAATTGCAAAAATTTTGTGTTTTTTCTACGGTTGACAAGATTTAAGGTTGCTTTTTGTTCACTTTTCAAATTATCACAATAAAGTTAGCCTGAATTTTCACTAAAAGATTGAGAACGGGTCATTTTTAAATTGTTCAATGAACAGCCATAGTTTTAACGGCTGCGTAACAGTTTTCTCGCAACCTTTTGTTATAGTTCTTACTTTTGCTTCTAATAGTTGCTCTTGTTTTGTCGTTTGACATATTCATATCAATCAAAGACACTTGTAGTGGCTCTCAATGTAAAACAGAATGGTTTTACTGATTGCAAATTACGGCTAATTTTTTAATGGTTTTCCGTCAATTCTATTTTCAGAAAAAAAGTTTCCCATTTTTTGTTCTCATTGGCGTCAACAAGTCACGTTGCCTCGATATTAAGTGGCCTCATTATTTCTCTGATGCTCCCAACAATTTTGTTGCTTGAATTTACTTCGATTGATTTCTAATAAGCTTCGATTGATAAGTTTTAATGTCTTCGACACTGGTTTCGATAAATAATTTGTGAAATTTTAAAAGCTGCTATTTGTCGTCTAATAATTCGGTCCTGCAATTAACAAGCACAACTGGCTTCCCAAGCAGTTGCAAGTTGACCTGCTACTGTTTTCAAATGAAAGTTAGATGTTTATTTGAATTTATGAAGATAATTGTGATAAGAAACTTATCGGATTTTTGAGCTTTCTGATTTTTATCTAATTTCTGTCAATCTTGTAGCTTTGTGTTACGACAGGTTGCATACATTTTCTATTGAATTAGGTTACTAGTTTGGTAGTGTTGATTTCATTTGATGGTTTTTTGGCTTTGGTATTACAAATTTTTATGAGAAAAGTGTAATTCTGGGATATTTTTTCTTTTGTGGCAAAATTTCGTTTTTAAAAGTCATGATTTTCACATTTGACTCGTGAGTTAACTCGGTCACAGTTCCAACTAAGTGAATTATAATTTCTTCCGCACAATGATTAACGCTCTGCTGTGGATGCAGTCGATGCCAAAAGAGCAAATTTATCAGAAATGAGATGAACCGAGAGTTCCCAGTCCTTAGTTTATAGTGCATTAGGTTTTCATTGTCAGATAATGCGCTTTCTAACATTGAATTGTTCTAAACGTTTTTTTTCAGCTGATCTAATTGACCTCTAGATGTTAATTCCAGTTTTTAAATTATGAAATTTCCCCAAATGCAAAATAAATGTAGTGAGAATTTGATGTTTGAAGGAACTTAAAAGGAATACTTTCATTGTTCCGACCCAATTGTTGGAGGGGGCGGGAACTATATACTCAAATAGATTTTTTGTTCAGTTAATTTTGGCTGAGTTATATTTATTGTAGAGAAATGAGACTGGTATCATTAGAAGGACCGTCTGATGTAGAATCAAATTTTTAAAAAGCTCGTTTAATTTCGTTTTTACCGGGAGTTATTCAGTTATCAAAATTATGAGAATAGTACATCAAATTGCGTCATTTTTCATTAAAATTTTGCTTATTTTTAACTAATTCTAGTCAATTTTGCTTTTAAAAATTATAATTTTTGATGACAATCTTTTTGATTTCAGGATTTAAAGGATTTAAAGGATACAGGAGGCTTGCGGATTGGTTCTATTCGAGCTTTTTGGATAAAACTTTTGCCACGTTTTTCCAGTTTCAAAATTTTTTAATTGAAATATTCTCCAAATACGCATTTGGATCCCAACTTATTTTAATAGTTCAAATGTGCCGCAAATGGAAACCTAACAACTGCTGTCGCAATCTCTGGAAACTACACAAAAAGCTAGTTGAAATTTGGTTTCCTATGGGAGCCTAATTGAATAAAATTATTGGATTTGAGGGTTTTTTGGCTTTGGTATTACAAATTTTTATGAGAAAAGTGTAATTCTGTGATATTTTTTCTTTTGTGGCAAAATTTCGTTTTTAAAAGTCATGATTTTCGCATTTGACTTGTGAGTTAACTCGGTCACAGTTCCAACTAAGTGAATTATAATTTCTTCCGCACAATGATTAACGCTCTGCTGTGGATGCATTCGATGCCAAAAGAGCAAATTTATCAGAAATGAGATGAACCGAGAGTTCCCAGTCGTTAGTTTATAGTGCATTAGGTTTTCTTTGTCAGATAATGCGCTTTCTAACATTGAATTGTTCTAAACGTTTTTTTCAGCTGATCTAATTGACCTCTAGATGTTAATTCCAGGTTTTAAATTATGAAATTTCCCCAAATGCAAAATAAATGTAGTGAGAATTTGATGTTTGAAGGAACTTAAAAGGAATACTTTCATTGTTCCGACCCAATTGTTGGGGGGGGGAACTATATACTCAAATAGATTTTTTGATCAGTTTATTTTTGGCTGAGTTATATTTATTGTAGAGAAATGAGACTGGTACCGTTATTCAGTTATTAAAATTATGAGAATAGTACATCAAATTGCGTCATTTCTCATTGAAATTTTGCTTATTTTTAACTAATTCTAGTCAATTTTGATTTTAAAAATTTAATTTTCGATGACAATCTTTTTGATTTCAGGATTTAAAGGATTTAAAGGATACAAGAGGCTTGCTGATTGGTTCTTTTCGAGCTTTTTGGATAAAACTTTTGCCACGTTTTTCCAGTTTCAAAATTTTTCAATTGAAATATTCTCCAAATACGCAAATGGATTCCAACTTATTTTAATAGTTCAAATGTGCCGCAAATGGAAACCTAACAACTGCTGTCACAATCTCTGGAAACTACAGCTAAAAAGCTAGTTGAAATTTGGCTTCCTATGGGAGCCTAATTGAATAAAATTATTGGCAGTTTTGTTGAAAATGTAACTCAATAATTACGCAGAATGAATTTTTTAGATTTTACTGAAATCTTTCATTTGCAGTTTGATCTTTTTTGCAAACATGTAGAATGATTTTTTTCATTGCTGGACGCGCAATGAAACAAGGCTCATCTTTGACTCTAACAATCAGCAAAGATTCAGATTTTATTGGGCGCGGTTTTTAGAAATGTTGTTTTCTATGTCGATGACTGACAAAACAATTATTAAATCGAGGTCAAATTAACGACAGATCTTATAACAACAATGTGAGATCAAAGATATTTTATGTCATCAGTGAAAAGCCTCGTTTTTTATGGCTTTGACTATGTGTTTTTGTAAATTTTTAATATTTTTTTGTTTTGCCTTTAACTTTTATTTTTCTGCAGCCTTCTAACTGCTTTTTAATCATAGATCAAATTGGGTTCCTTAAGAGTTATAGCTGAACCTATACAATGTCTTCAGTTTAAGAGTCAGTCGTAAAGTTTTAAATCTTGCCAAATTTTTGTCTTATTTCTGTCCACTTGTAGCTTAGTGTCAATATATAAAGGGCAAAATAATTTCAAAAAGAAGGAAAAAGGTTTAAGAGTGGTTTTATTTCAAAAAAGGTCATCATGGCCTTTTTACTACCAAAATTCATAAATTTTGTGTTGTGTGTGCAACTCACAAGATTTGAATTAGTTATTTGTTTCCTTTTGCAAATTCTGACAACAAAGACTGCTCGAATTATCATTAAAAGTTTGGAAACGGGTCATTTATAAATAGTTCAAAAAACAGTCATAGTTTTAACGGCTGCGCGACCGTTCTGTCGCAACATTTTGTGAAACGTTTGTTGTTTTTGCTTCTAGTTGTTGTTCTTGTTGAGTCTTGCGGCATTTTCATGTCAATCAAAGACACTTATTTTGACTCTAAATGTCAAAATGAATGTTTTTACTGATTTCAGTTTATAGCTAATTTGTTTAATCGCTATTCATCATTTTTTCGAGATGTTTTTCTATTTTTTGTTCTCATTGTTGTCAAGAAGTAACTTAGTCGTGCTATTGACTGGGCTCAGCAATTCTCAGATGTTCACTACATTATTGATGCTGTTGAATATGCTTGGATTGATGTCTTTGGAGCTAATAAATGTGTTCTCGTTAATTTTTTGTGAGTAATCGATAATGGTCAGTATTTGTGGTTCTTTTTGTTGTCTTTATACAAGACATAGTTAGATTCAAGTGAGACCTATGCAGAAATTTCAAGTTTTTTTATCAATTTAGTTTTCTTAGAGGTTTTGGAGGTCTTACAGTGTTAATGACTTCGACACTGGTTTCGATAATTTATTTTTGAAATTCTAAATGTTTTTTTGTCGTCTTATATTACGGTCTCAATATTAACAAGTGCAACTGGCTTCCTAAGTGGTTGCAAGTTGATCTGCTACTGTTTTAACTTGAAAGATAGATGTTTATATAAATTTCTGCAGAAAATCATTTTTGAGCTTTGTCATTTTTATACCCTTTCGGTCAGGTTTTGTGGCTTTCGTACTACCCATTTTCATAAAGTAAGTGTGATGTTTGAGTGCTTTCTCCTTATTGAGTTTTTTGGTTTTTTGCCAAGTTATCAAAAAAAGGAGTCAACCGATTGGCAATGAGAAAATACAAAACTGAAGATGAATAAATTTTTGGCAAATAGCCTTTAGTTTTAACGGTTGAGGCACAACCTTCTTGTTAAATTGATTTTGTTTGCTTCTGCCGTTTTGTAAAATTGAACTAACCGTATAAATATGACCGTAGACATAAAGGTTGACGAAGTTGTTGACAAACCAACAATAACGGTAAATTTGCTGAGTTTATTTACCAAACACCAACATCCAACATAATCTGATTTGTGCTATTGTTATCGAGTTGAATTTTTTTTAAAAGATGAACAGTGTTAATGAGCGTGCTAGACGTGGGGTGATAACAATGAGGGTGGTGGTGACTGGTACAGAACAGAAGCTGGCAGAAGCTGGCGAGTTAAAGAACTGAATCGGGAACAATTGATTTTAGTAAGCATGGAGCAAAGAACCCGTTGACAACAGCTATTTGGTGCCAGAAGTAAAAAAATGGAAATTGAGACAGAATCGGAGGAAGAGATCAAAAGGGAAATGAAGGAGAAGGAGGAAGCCAAGATAAACTAGAGACTAAACTTGTATCTTGTATTATCATCATCGTTATCATCATTGTATCTTCATCATCATTACCGTTGTTTTATATATGCAAATAGTCTTGATATGCAAATTTATTTTATTGTGGTTTTGGCTCCAATTTCTGACGGGATAAACATCACCAAATCTTTCGTCATTTACCGAGAACGCAAGATAAATAGCGGGAGACGATGGTCCAGCGCGCGTGCTCGCATAACTTTTCCAGTGACCTTCTTTCTGTCCTGGTTAACTAACATATATGTAGATATTAGTTGCGAGCGCTCAGAAAATCATCCGTAGGCCGGTTGAACTGAGCTCGGTAACATCTTCGCTCGAGTTATTAGGACGTACTTCATCAGAAAGATCAAATAGGTAACGATTCGGTCCTGCTTGTCAAATGTTTCACCCAATCTTCGATAATCCCACCAGAGTTCTGATCCCAGCAAGTACGACCGATAATACTGAATAAAAGCAGTTGTATGTGTAATGAATCGTACGTAAGGCTCTAACTTGAAACTGAGTGACTTCGACAGAATCCGAACTGAAAGGAATGTTGCTAACTGATTACAAATGCATTGTTAATAGGATATTTCGAATGATTGTGTTACTTACTTCTGCAACACTCGAGAAAGTGATTTAGTTCTACCCAATTGGACTCCCAATTCCTAACATTTTTGCGCTAGTCGGAGCCTGCTCATGTGAACCATAGGTCCGGTCTTACGAACCTCGATACGATGTTGGCACTTTTCGCACTGTGTTACAAATCGCTGGCAAATTGGACGTAACCTTTCAACGTGGTACTTGCCATGAGCCAATCGCTCAAGTTGCACGCGGTTAGGGTGACCGTTGCCTTGATGCACCTTAAGTAGCGTAGGTTATGCGTCTTCACTGTGTAGAATTTGTTTCCCATTTCTGCAAATTTATCCGTCCCGGATAGTGAACAGGCAAAGCTTCGTCCGGAAATGTCCATCTCTGCGGGTAAGAAGCGTTGAGGATGTTGTAGAGAACTTTTTGTAGTGTAATATCTTGTTAAACTCACTTATGTCCATTATAAATGAAAGAAACTGGGGTTTTAGAAAATTGGCCAATCTTTTCAGTTTTGGCTAAATCTGAAAATTTTTACAATTCTGGACCAAAATTCTGTAGACATCCCCACCGGATTTTTTGAAGCTGACAAGGCCAAACCAAGCTGGGGTCACCATCTTCCTAGGGAACCCGTAATCTATTTACAAACCAGGATTGGTAGTGCCAGCTTTAGCCAGTACGGAGCTATTAACACTTATGAGGGTCGAAATTGAATATTTTTGAGTTTAATGAAAGCTACTCGTATAAAGGTAAGGTGCAATAAGGCCCTAAGCTTACGCCTGATTAGGCAGAATACGAACCATATCCCCCGAGCCGCCTTATGTAAACAAAATTTCCGGAAACACATATTTTGTAGGAAACTATGTATAAGTTGAGTTGTCGGCCATTTTGACTATTTTGGTGATTATGTGTGTACCTCGTGACTAGTCCGTAAGCTTGCAACCGCATAACAGATATGTAGTCCCTACACCAAGAATTCCCCTATGTAAATAAACTGCTCGTACTCTCGGAAAATCTCGGAACTTGTATATGTGTCGTAATTTGTATGTTATTTGGCGGCCATCTTGACTGACCCTAATATGTGCGTTTGGTGTCTAACACGTCATCATATTGCGGCATTCTTCAGAATCTTACAGTGGCGGTCCTGGATGGGCTTTTTTGTTTGAGTTAGTTTCCTTTGATGGAGTTACTTTTTTTTAATTTTATTCTTCTTTATCTTTCTTTTACTTAGTTGTTTTACCACTACGATGGCCGAACCAGCCAACAGATATGCCGACCAAGACGAGTTCGAGAGGTTTGCGGGGTTCTTCGCAGCAGCGATGAGGAGGAACAACAACACTCTGTAATTGGGCGGAGCCGTGCAGCCCGAGAAATTTTCCTCGAATGGATACCCCGATTGGGAGGACTAGAAGACACACTTCGGTCTCATCGCAACGGCAAACGGGTGGGAGGACGAGCAAGGCCGGGTGGATCAACCGACTTGTCTCACCAGTTGGGCGTTGAACGCGATCTCCGCGATGCCCCAAATGTTTAAAACCCGAGTAGATGGAGAGCCAGCATCCACGTTGCATAGGATACTGGGCTACTTGGTTGGCAGGATGAGCGCCTTCCATGACCGAACAACCAGCCGAGTGGACTTCAAAGCAATGGTGAAAGAGAGCATCAGGGACTTTTTTCGAAGGCTAAGATTGATGTGCGACATAGCCTTTGCCACCTATAATGCCTCCACCAAGGATGAATTCAACCGCGATCAGTTCATTGAAGGGTTGATGGACGACAAGTAACATGACCTGCTGATGAGGGAGCAGCTATGCACTTTCTTGGAGGCGCAAAATCGGGCCTTGAGCCTAGAACCCACTTCTTAAGAAATCACTCTAAGAGGAGCCGTCGCCATACCGCGGCAGTGCAGTCTGTCGACGAGGTGAGACACACCAGCTATGCGAATACAAGCACACGACCCAAGGACAACGGTCAAACTTGGGACCGCAGGCAAGCTGTCGGCGATGAGACAGGAGTGAGGAACAGCAGTTCCCTAAGATGCATAATCGTAAGCAGGCGATGAAATCCTTGCTGAATGATGTACAGACAAGCATAAGCATGATTCTGAATTCCATCCTATCAAAACCACGAGAAGAACCCGGGCAGGGGCACCAGCAGGATCGGGTCGACAATTATTCAACCGGTACCCGCCAGAAAGTTGTTGGGAAACAAACTTTCAGAACAGACAGTGGGCGAACTGGAGCTACAACCATGGAAGTGGCTGCTGGCATTGTGACCAGCAAGGGCACCTGAATGAAGACTGCCCACAGCACCGCGTTCATTTAAACTAGGAAGGGCTGGGACTCTGGGCGGATTCCACCGGAGGGTTTGTCCTGGAGGAATTCCGAAACAAAACAAAACTTGGGATGGGGAAGACAGAGATACAGAAACAGACAGGGGAGCCACAACGAAGTACAACACCGACAGGATCAAGAGAGTGTGTGCTTCTACAACTCAACCCCACAAGAAATAACAGAGTCGGTGGTGTCGAAGAGGCAGGACAGTAACGGTATCAATTTGGACGAACTGGATAAACCTGGTTTGTCACGCATGATCGAAGTAGTGGCCGGAGTCATGGCTATTAGGGCACTAATCGATAGCGGTGCCACCACAAATTTACTGCATCTGGTGGCGTACAAGAGAATGCCCAATCCACCACTGATGATAAATTTTGATGAGAAACTACTCCTGACTAAAGGCAAGAAAACGCTGGTGGTATTGAGGACAAAATTTTGAGTCAAGTTGGGCTCGATAAATGATTAGCTACCCGTGTTAGTGTTGGACGAAATTAAACCTGAACTAATCATTGGTTCACAGACAATGGAGGAGTATCGCTTCTCATTAGTCTTTGATTCGAATCAGTTTTCGACTGGAAAAGAGAAGGCTCGGCGGTTCCCATCGACATGGTTTCTTTGCAGGACCCGACGCGCTTGGAGCAACGTCAAGCGACTACCGGAGCGACCAATCCTCGTCAGAAGGGCTCACGATAGCTCCCTTGCAAGCCACGCGTGGTGCACAACAATTTCCATTTCAAGTGCGCAGCAGTCGCAGTGCAACGCAGTAAGAGCAAGGCGGAGCACAGCCCGAGCTGACTACTCAAATTGTGCAGACAGCGGATCGGCATTTTGATAGCAATGTGGAGGAGATCCTCCGACTCACAGCCCCTGATTTAGAGGAAGGACGTCGTGACCGACTGAGAGAGATGATCCGCAAACACAGGAACGTCCTCGCACTCAGGGGCTCAGAGCTAGAAACAACTGATGTAGTGGAACATCACAATCTCACGAGGGACCGTAAGCCGATTAAATTACCAGCTCAACGAATTCACCAGCTAAATTTCACTTAGCAGAGGAAGAATTATCTTCAAAGTTAGAGAGGGGACCATCCAACCGTCACACAGCCCTTATAGTGCACTCATCGTGCTGGTAAAGAAGAAAGACGGGAGCACTAGTTTTTGTGTGGACTACAGAGCACTCAACAGTGAAACGGTCAAAGATGCGTTCCCAAAACCTAAAATTCCCCAGACATTCGACGCCTTGCGAGGGGCCAAGTAGTTCTCGTTCGTTAACCTGGCCAGTGGTTACTGGCAAGTACCTACTGCATAGGAGGATCGACATAAGACTGCCTTCGTCACCTCGATGGCGGACTCTATGAATAGCTGAAAATGCCTTTGGATTGTCGAATGCGCTTAGGACCTTCCAAAGACTGATGAATGAGCTGTTTGGAGGACACTTGTGGAGATGGTTATTGATTTTCCTGGACGATGTGCTCGTCTACAGCGAAAACGAGGGGGAGCATCTCCAACGCCTCGAGCTGCTTTTTGAAACACTATGCCAAGTGAACCTAAAACTGAAACCCAAGAACTTTCGGCTGTTCCAGAAGCGAGTGGTCTTCATGAGCCATGTGATCTCATCAGACGGTGTGTTTCCCGACCCCAAAGAGGTCTCCGCCGTCGGTAACTGGCCTGTTCCCAAGACTGTGAAACAAGTAAGATCGTTTGTTGAATTCTGTAATTGTTACAGGCGATTCAATAAACACTTTGCAAAAATTGGTCAACAGTTGCACGAGCTGACAAAGAAGCAGGCTCGTTTTAATTGGTCTGCGGAATGCCAACTTATGTTTGATCGCTGGCGGTTTGAACTCACAACATCGCCCATGTTGCAGTTTCCCAAGTACGACAGCCCATTCGTCGTGCACACAGACGACAGTAAAATGAGCCTGGGAGCGGTGCTATCCAATATGATGGACAATGTGGATCAACCTATTGTCTACCCCTATCGACCTTTGGGTCGAACGGAGGCCAACTACTCGACAACTAAGCGAGACGCCTTGGCCGTTGTCAAGCACTGAAGTGGTTTCGACTCTGCATCTGGTGTTTGAATTGCATCGAGCGCACGGATCACGCTAGCCTCCCTTAGTTGTTCCGGCAAAACTCCAAAGGACAGACATTACGGCTGTTACAGCTTTTGCAAGAGTACGACTTCCAGTTATTTCATCGGGCAGGGAACCGCGACGCGAACACTGACAGATTCTCTAGGATGCTGCAAGACGAGCTCCCTGACTGGCGACCAGGCGAAAGAGAGGAAGCACTCGGAGTTTCCCCAGAGGCCAAGAACTTAGAAGTGGCGCTCAAAAACTTGAGTCACACCACCGGCACGGACCAGGCTGCCCGGTCATCGAACCTGGTAGAGGCAGACGAAGACAGTGTTACATGGAGTCGAATAGACAATGGCGCCCGAGAACTCAAAAAGAGGGACAAGGTCATCTCACAGATCCTCTATTGGGCACTCGACGCAAGCAAAGAAGATTGCTCAAGTCTGGGGACAAACCTCGTGACAAGGGCGGAAGCCACCAAGTATGGAGAATAGGTACTGGCATGCTGATCCCACTGTGACGAACTGCTCATTAAAAACGGACTCCTATACCGAAGAAAGAAGAACGCGGACGGAGACCATCTGCAGCTGGTAATAAAATCTTCTTGTGGGAAGGCAATCTTGAATCAACTACACTTATCAACGGTTAGTGGTGGACATTTTCACCTTGAGAAGACTTTAGGAAGGGTCAAGGAACGCTTTTGTTGGCCCAAAGTGCGATTCCACGTAGAGCTCAAGTAAAAGTCTGCTTGCCATATGCTGCCCGAACCGAGGGCAAAAAAAAACGTCGGAAGGCTGAGGTGGGAACACACTTGATTGTATAGATAGTAAAACCTTGAACTGTAGGTGTGCAAATAAAAACCCGGCAAATGAATAGAATAGATAGGATAATGGTTACAAGGCATGATTACCAGACAGTGGGTAAAAAATAGATAGAATCTTATTTGCTTGATCCTTAAGGTTTCTGAAATTGAGCCAGTGTGACATATAAAGCACTCGAAACTTAGCAGCTCGTTTCGATGTTAAAACTTTTGAAACTCCGGCTTATCGGAGCCTTGGCCAATTGACGAACCCATAAAGCAACCTCACGAGTTGTCTTCATCGCGGAGGAATTGACAATACTACCCAAGTCTTACGAGTCGACGTGGCTGCTGATCCCTTTACCGAAAAGCCCTCAAATTTAATGAGAGCCTTTTACAATCTGCACACAATGATTTTCGAGCGGGCCTAACAAAGCAGTGGGAGAGCTACAGTGGCCATATCTGTGCAGCCGAGCAACTCAGGGCACGAGTCCTCAACCTTACCTAGCATTACGTGGAAGACATAGCCAGTGTGAAGAAACAGATCAACTTAGTAATAGGAGTTCTCAAGAAAACTACCATCAATACGGTGAATCAGGACCAAGCGTATCAATCAAGAAACAGACGTTGGGTTCTACCTCTTCTTGTAGGGATAGGCACGTTCTTAGACCTGGTGAATATCACTGAAGGACGAGTTTTGTCATTTGACCACCTCCCTGGGCTTTTTGGGGAGACGAGACACCTCGAGCAACTGCAGAAAGAGAATCACCTTTTGAACGAAAAACTTGAGAGCCTGTCGCTGGCCACAGGCGAAAAGCTTCATCTGATTGCTGACTCCTTGAATAGCACCCGACAGCAACTACGACATACGTCCCAGAGCTCAAATGAGAATTTCCGACTGATCCAAGCGGCGTTCAACTAGTTGCTAAACCACACGCACACACAGACGGGTAACGATTATTGTGTAAGTGTAAAATCTTACACGTTGTGTACGGACACATGGGCCTTGTCAATAGCAGCTATGAACTTCTCTAGCGAGTTTTACGACACACGAGAAGAGCTGGTGACATACAGATCATTGTTAAACGAGCTAGTACAACGATGGCGCCTGGCTATCACTGAACTCACCGAAGGAAACCTAGCCAGCGGCCTCGTTACCACCAAAATTTAGACAGAAGTGTTTGACGAACTCTAACCTCCGACAGGGAGAACCCGCAATACCGAGAGATGCGTTAATTCTCTACTACCGACTGGAGCTAGTGGAAGCTAGCTGGTCTGCAGAGGACGGCCTGTTCATTCAATTGACAATTCCAACAGCGGGAAGTGCAAGCCTATACCAAAGCTATACCCCAGCCCATACCCCCAACGGGAACCGCGACGTTCTACGATATGCGTAGGAACGTACTCTTGACCACTGGCGAGCGAGCGAGGTTTCGCGGTACTGACAATTTCAGACTTATGGTCCCAATTTTCACTAAGTGGGAGAGTCCGACTCTGCAAGCGTCCTTCCCTGTGGGACAAGCTTACCAAGGACAACTGCTTGACCAATCTTTTCCTAGGTAGAGAAGGCGAAGCTCTACGGATGTGTCCCCGACTTACCGAAAGAAGTCACAGCGGAGCGCCTGGATGACTCAGTCTATCTGGTGACAGCAAGGTCCGACAGGTACAGCTTCAGAAACTACACGTCAGCTACATCGGAGCCAGCAATGATTCCGGCTTGTCGAAGCTGTCTGATAAGACCTCCCTGCGATGGCTATATGGTAAACAACGGCTGAAGCTTGGAACAAATTGCGGATAGGGCAACGGATTCATCCTCCACATTCGACAGCCACCCGTATTCGCGTCCGTTATGGAACAGTTGGACAGAGACTAAAGAGACCTGTTGCGGAAACCAACACCGCACCAACTCAAGCGTAAATTGCAAAAGCGATGGATGGAGGCAAGTTGTTAAAAGCTGATCACTATACCCTGCAATGCAACAGACAGTGGCAGCATCGAGGAGATACAGAAACCCCTTGCAGAGGAGCTCGTCACAAATCACGTAAAACATGAGTCTTCTCGAGGCAGCACAACTTTTGCCGTTTTGATCACAGTACAGGTGATGATAGTAATTGGACTAGGGATATTGTCAGTTGCGCAGTTTGGTCTACTCTTTTGTCTAAAGAAACACTACCAGACACACCAGTCAAACTCTAGGAGGGAGGCAAACGGAGATATCGAGCTCGCGCGGACTCAGCACCGACAATCCCGGCCATGCAAGGCACCCCAAGATGAGGGATCAGGGGACCATGCACAAGGCTATGCTTAGAGCCAGATAAAGTCACCTCGCCAAGAGGAAGTAGAGTGCTACGGAAAGCAGGACCGCGGAAGATATCCCTCATCAACTCCAGGGGCGGATTCAGCGGAGACTCCACCAACAGAGTCGGAAACACCAAAAGGGCCGGATGGTGACCAACAGAAGATGATATCAGACGCCTACCCAGCGGTCAGGAAAGTAGACGAACGGCACCAGGCAGGAGCGAGCAATGTTGGGGGCGCAACGGCACCGGACGAGACTTCGATTTCAGCCAAGTCTGATCTAAAATATCCTTTTAAATGTTACCTCATGTGATCTGTGCATCCCACAGAGGTCGGTGTAATTCTTTATTGCTTTATAATAGTGTTAACTTAAGTGCTCACTACTGACTGTAATCTAAAATTAAGGATTTGGACATGTTCGAACGAGCGCAACCCGTTATGTATAATTAGATAGAGCGACCTTAGTAAGACGCATTTCGTTATGTTTGGTTAATAAACAGACGTAAACCTGGTTGTTTGATGAACAAACACGGAACTCGCCAAATAAAATTTAGCGGTAACCGATGGACCACTCTGCATTTGAACCCATCCAGTATCATTTGTGCGAGAACCAGAAAGGAAATATCCAATGTTGACCTGAGAGAAACTCTTGAAGCCTACCTCAATCCTGTAGACTTGGAAGAAGACTGGCACTACTTGCGGAGCGGATTAGGTCAAGAAGTGGAACTGCACGCCGATGCAGAGCTGGTGCAACAACAGGAAGCGCTGCATCGGCAGTACTTTTTGTCGGACCGCAGCTCTCTTGGATCGGAGGCACTGTTGTACATGGACAGGAGCTTCGACGGGACGCCTTTGTTGACCAGCGACAACATTGACGCACTGGAGGCTATGAGCTCGGCTCAGTCCTGGCAGTAACAGATGAACCTGAAAGAACGGGTTTCATGGGAGACGTTGGAGCTGCGGTCATTCTTCCAGTTGACCGATTCAGAGATTGACATGAGGTTTCTCGTCGACATGTCAACCGCGTGGTAAAGCCCGAAACATGGATACCTCTTTCGAAGCTTGTACCAAAGTCTAAACCCAGCCTGGATTTGAAAGCAATCACCCTCCGGACCTCCATCTTGCGGCGAGTGAATGAAGCGGCAGTGAAAGAGCATTATTTGCCCGCTGTCGACGCCAGATTTGGACGCGGTGATGACTAGTTAGGGAATTTGTTTCATTGTATGCACCGAACAAAAACTTTGTAAGAACTATGACTTAAATGCATGCTGGTGACTAATTAGGGACTTTCGACCAAAACAACAATGAAAAAACATATTAATTTATAAGTTAAGGATAGGATGTTCATCATTCGTTTTATTTATTATGGTAGAACTGACCATTTGCTTATACAGACTTACATTCACAACATGGTTGCTTTTTTGTGGGTATCTAAACAGCTAGGAGATGGTTGCTTTATTATTACTTCTATCCGGTATGAGTTACTTGGAGACATTTTATTCACTTAGGAGCACGGAGATCATTTAGGACTTTTGTGCTGGTCCCCAGCCAGGAGTGAATTACTATCAAATTTGCGCAAACATCACTTTGAGTTTGGGAAATTGAATCTAAAGCCGGTGGCTATGCATCTTGCTGACAGGCACGGGAATGATAATACAAAAAGACTGAACCAAGTAGTAGGACGAATGCAACACTTAACTGTAACTGATAAACTCCACTAACTGAGACTGGAATAACCCTAGACAAAGACTGTTTTCATACGACTGGTTTCATATAAATGCTAATCATCTGACTGCTTTCATAAAGACTGGTATCATTAAAAATGTCACGGTAAGAAAACTCCCGTTCAATTTTCCTTCTCTAATTAAATCCCGTATTATTATCCAGGAGGATACATGATCTAAAAAGGAGGCTTGTAAAATTGAACTTATCGTATTAGGATGACCGTAGACATAAACCGTGTTATCGAGTTGAATTGTCATTGAAAGATGGACACTGTTCATAAGCGTGCCAGACGTGGGGTGAAAACGATGAAGGTGGTGGTGACTAGTAACGAAAACAAGTTGGCAGACAAGGAATTGAGGCGGCGAATTAAAGAACTGAATCGGGAGCGTTTGATATTAGTAAGCATGGAGCAAATAGCCCGTGGTCAACGGTTTTTTGCTGCCAGGAGTAATGAAACGGAAATACAATAAAATTGGAAGAGGAGATCAGATGGGAAATGAAGGAGAGGGAGGAGGCCAAGAAAAAGAAAAGAATAAACTTGTATCTCGTATTATCATCATCCTTAGCATCATTGTATCAATCTTGTTCATCATTTTCCTTGTTTTATATATGTATATAGTCCTGATTTGCTAATTTATGTTATTGTGGTTTTGGCTCCACTTTTCGTACGAGATTACCTTGACCGAATCCTTTGTCATTTACCGAGAACGCAAGATAAATAGCGGGAGACGATGAGCCAGCGCGCGTGCTTGTATATCTTTCCTAGTGACCTTCTGGTTGTCCTGGTGAACTAACATAGATATAGATATTACTTGCGAGCGCTCGGACAATCATCCGTAGGTCGGTCGAACTGAGCTCGATAACATCTTTGGTCGAGTTACTAGAACGTACTACATCAGAAAGATCAAATAGGTAACGATTCGGTCCTGCTTGTCAAATGTTTCACCCAATCTTCGATATTCCCACCAGATTCCCGATCCCCAGCAGGTACGACCGATAATGCTGAACAAACGCAGTGACATCGACAGAATCCGAACTGAAAGAAAGGTAGCTAAGTGATTGCAAATGCATTGTTAATAGGATATTTCAAATGATTGCGTTACTTACGTCTGCAGCACTCGAGAAAGTGATTTAGTTCAACTTAATTGGACTCCCAATTCCTAACATATTCGCGCTTCTCGGAGCCTGCTCATGTGAACCATAGGTCCGGTCTTACGAACCTCAATACGATGTTGGCACCTTTCGCACTTTGTCACAATTCGCTGGCAAAGCGGACGTAACATTTCAACGTAGTACCTGCCATGAGCCAAACACTCAAGTTTCAAGCGGTTAGGGTGATCTTTGTCTTGATGCAATTTAAGTAGCCTAAGGTATGCTTCTTCAATGTGAAGAACTTGTTTCCCATATCTGCAATTTTTTCCATCCCTGATAGTGAATAGGCGAAGATTCGTCCGGAAACGTCGTTCTCGGTGGGTAAGAAGCTTTGAGGATGATGATGCCGTAGAGAACTTTTTGTAGTGTAAAATCTTGTTATACTCCCCGAAGTCCATTATAAGTTAAAGAAACTAGACTTTTACGAAATTCGTAATTTTGGCCAAATCTGAAATTTCTTGTTACAAATTGGGACCGAAATTTTGTACACCCCCCGCCTTTTTTTGGAGCCGATATGGCTGAACCAAGCTATCAGCCTAGGGCATCCCTAAGCTATTTACAAACCAGGATTGGTAGTGCCAGCTTTACCCAGTACAGAGCTATTAACACTTATGAGGAGAAAAAGTGATAATTTTGTCGTAAAATCCAAAATTGACAATTTGGGGTAAAATCCGAAACGGTATTCATATTATGGTTCAATAAAACCCCGAGCATACGTCCAATTAAGTGGAATACGAACCATACCCCCCAAATTGCTATTGCTTTATGTAATCAAAAGACCCGGAAACACACATTTTTTAGGAAACTAAGTATAAGTTTAGTTGTCGGCCATTTTGACTATTTTGGTAATTATGTTTGTACCTCGTGACTAGGCTGTAGGCCTGCAACCACATAACCGATACGTAGTCCCTACACCAGGAATTCCCCTATGCAGACAAACTGCTCGTTCTCCCGGAAAGTCTCGGAACTTGTAGATGTGTGGAATTTGTGTGTTATTTGGCGGCCATCTTGACTGACCCGAATATGTGCGTTTGGTGTTTAACACGTCACCATATTGCGGCTTTGGTATTACGAAATGTGAACAAAATGGCCAATAGCATTGTAGAGAGCTGAATACTTGTGTCATAATGACCGTTGTTTGTTTAAGCAAAGAAGTTGTTTGTTTAAAAGCGGCTTACACTATAAGCGCAGCGAAGAAGTTGCAAATCGCAAACGAGTTAATTACTGATTGTTCGCCCTAGGTTTGCCGGTATTGTTAAGCGAGAAGCTTCTGCTATTAGTGATTAAGCGTCGTTGCGTTTAACTTTGCCAGAGCGATTGAATGAGAAGCTCTGAACAGTCGCTAAGTCGGGCGTAGATTATTTGGCAGAGTTTTGCCTGTTAGTTCGAGCGGTTAGCTCGGTGACCGTTCTAGAGTGGTTCAAATGGGTAGGTGACTAGTATGTAGTAGAGCAATTGCTTTGATAGTTTTCGGGTTACGGCGTTTATCGCGGGTAAATAACCGAGCCGTAGTATTATCGTTTTGCGGAGTTTTTGGGTTGATTTGTGCTT
The DNA here is from genome assembly GCF_964194025.1 of Convolutriloba macropyga. Taxonomy (NCBI): domain Eukaryota; kingdom Metazoa; phylum Xenacoelomorpha; order Acoela; family Convolutidae; genus Convolutriloba; species Convolutriloba macropyga. Next base: position 20,256 of record NW_027449273.1, read on the forward strand.
AAGGATTACTAGTCAGTACACTGAGTAGTTCTGAAGTGTATGTTAGTTAGTGCTGTAGAATTGCTGTTACAGGTGTATAGCAGTTGCTTGATTGTTGCCTATTTAATTTATAATTACTATTACTTTGGTTGATTATTTATCTATGTATATAATGTTAATTGAAACGTTGCACTAACTGTTTGTTTGAGCCGAAAGAGCAAGTAAACGTGGTTATAAACAAGATCGAACCACATGACAAAAATTTTTGTATTGTGAGATCTGTGCGGTAGTTCCCGTTCTAGGCTGCCTAATAAAGTTCAGAATCTTACACGTTTTCTTTGTAGCAGTCTGACATTGATGATAACGACAGCTCTCAATAGCCTCCAATAAGGTATAAATTGTTCTGCTCAACGAGTTAAGTTGATGTGAATTGATTTTAATCAATTTGAAGTTGATTAATTTCAGTTAAAGCAACGTTTTTTTTCAACTTTGTCCTTTTTGCTCTTCTTTGCCGGCTTAATACCGATTGTCATTGTTGACAGGTCTCATATCTTACCTAATGAAGAAGTTATGAACGACAGATTAAGCTGTTTAGTGCCAGTTTCATAAGACTCCAGCTATTTATTTGGTTCCTAAGTGGTTTTTATATAAAGACATCAAGTTTTTGTCCTAATGAACGTGTGCTGTTATTTGATTTTTTTTGTCTTTTTCAGTACTCTGATTAACTGCAAGTTTTATCGGCCCTCTAATCCAGTTTTGTTGTTTTCATGTAGTTGTTTATTGAGCTATATGTGAACTTCTAGCTCTCCTTCATTTATAGGCAATTAAATCAAAAAGGATGAGCGGGTTCGGAACATTATTCGCAAACGCACATTGCCGAGCCTCAATGTTATGTGTTGCGATGTTATTTGAGTTTTCACAGCTTTTTCTAATCGAAAAGAGATACAGACATTTTAACGTAGCTCAATTGGATATGACAGAATTTGGAACCGGGAAGTCATATATTTGGTGCATTTTTGCTGCCTTTTCGAATTCATTGTTCTCATTCAATAGCTACTGTTTTTTTATAACATAAACTCTCTTTGTTTTCATAAATAACTAAACCTTTGATGCTTGTTTTTATCCTAGTTTTGTGGTCTTATCAACTCGTGTCTTCAAAGAATAGTTCCATTTAATTTCTGATGAGACAGTAAAGTTTTGATTCGATGCTTTCATATCGTATGCGTTAAATCTTCCTATTTTGAAAAGGAACGGATTATTGTTTTTTTATTTTCTGAGGTTTAGCGGATTCATCGGTTTTTCAGAGACATCTGAAAGTTGCTTTAATGTCTTTGTTTTACAGCTTAAGGTTTTCTTTTGTTTTTGAATCCTCTTCTTCTCAAAAAATATGAATAAACTTTTGAACGTGAAAAATTGGTCTCAACGAAGACAGGTGAGACAGATTTTGCGATGAGATATAATTGAAATTTCTGAATTCCTAGTTAATGGTCTCATTAAAGACAGGTCTTATTGTCAGTTGGTCTCATTAAAGACAGGTGAGACAGGTTTTTGGATGGGATATAATTGATTTTTTTTAGGAATTCTTTTTAATGGTCTTAAACTTCAACACAGTTTCAAAAATTGTTATGGAATATTTGAGTTTTGTCTCTAATAGCTGCTTTATGCAATGATGCCTCTTTATTTCAAAATTTACAGGAAATATTGGATAGATCTACTTCAATGTTTTGAAAAAAACTATTTTGCAACAGGCACTTCAGAAAAAAAGGATTTTTCTTGTCATCTCTAATGCTTTGTTTTGCGTTTTTGTTATGAAAATTAAAAAAATAAAAAATTTCAGCTGCCGATAGAAGAATCTAAAAAAGAAAATGCAATGGTTTACGAATTGAGTTTAGAGAACTGAAGTAAAATCGGAAAAGACATAATTCAACATTCTTGCAACTTTCAAATTTCAGAATTTTTTTAAAAAAACCCACCATTTAAGACGTTCTACGGGCTGACTAGTTAATACGATAAAATTTTTTTGCCTCAGAATTACTTTAGTTTTGGATTATGATTTTTCCAACTCCATAACAATACGGCTGTTTCATGATTTTCCCGTTCCCAAAGTAAGAAAGGTGCCCATAAATTTGGCAGATAAAATTGGGAAAAAATGAGTATACACAATATTTGTCAGTTATTGCATAGTTCTGATCGGTATGATTATGTTTTCCCTCTCATTTCTTTAACTTTCTTCTTGCTTGCGCGTCTGACATGCTCAGTTGATGTTGAGTTAAACTCAGGAGTGCATCAGAAGTTGGGAATGAGTCGACATGCATCTAAAGAAAATCAAGACTTGTTCCCTCTTTTGGTCTTATCTGTCAAATTTTTGAGATTTTATATAGCTTCATGTTGCGTGTTGCCGCCATTACTGATGAGAAGCATGAGCCGTCAGATCAAACAGACTAAACGAACGATTTTAGCAAATTCAGAGTTTGTAAAAACTCGAAAACTTTTGGACCTGAAAAATTTTACAAAGCGGGACTGAAGACCTAAGATCTTTACTACCGGATTGTTTATAGCTTATCACTAAGGATATTTTTAAATTCAGTCACCTAAAAACACATTTTTTTTTATTAGACTAAATAATCCGGCCTGAGTAGAACTCGAGAATCCTGCTACCAAGCTCTGATTCCACTGATGGTCCTGAGTAGCGGCAACATCGCACAGCAGGTACTTGCTAAACGCAAACTATATTAGAAAATAATTCTCCTGACTACTTTACACAATTTTCACAAAATAGCCCTTAAAACTGGTCCTTTAAATTGTGGAGATGTTGAAAAAATTACATTCAATCGATTTACAGCCAGTGTCAAGTAGAATATCGAAACTGCAGATGAACAAACTTTTCGAACACTTGTGGCCTGGAAAGAGCGAATCCCTCAAAATAAAATATCTTGGCGAAAAGAGAAAGTGAACATTAAAACAGAAAAACGTAAAAGTGAAGGGAGATCACATTGTGACAGCATTCAGATGCCAACAGTTTGAAGTGTGAAATGAAATGTGACCTCTAGTAAGTGTGAACAACAAGGAATCAAAACAAAATAGCCTAAACGATCAGCGTGCATCTGGAAAAAAAAATCAAATTGACATAGCATTTGAACTAAGTGCACAGGGAGTAGTATAAAAAGCTGACAGGAACCTCAACGGGGAGAAGACGGACAATTTTTGCAACGGGATTTTCTGTGCCCGACTACAACGGGGTGGGACATTTAATTTTTTTGACCGATTACAAAAAATGTCCCCCCTATTTTACATATATACATACATATATACATATACATAATACTTACATACATGCATATATATGTATACATGTATATGTATATATATATATATATATATATATATATATATATATGTATGTATGTATGTATGTATGTATGTATGTATGTATGTATGTATGTATGTATGTATGTATGTATGTATGTATGTATGTATGTATGTATGTATGTATGTATGTATGTATTATGTATATGTATATATATGTGTATGTATATTTGTATTGTGTATATGTAAATGTATGTATGTATGTATGTATGTACGTATGTATGTATGTATGTATGTATGTATGTATGCATGTATGTATGTATGTATGTATGTATGTATGAACGTATGTATGTATGTCTGTATCTATGTATGTATGTATTATGTAAATTTATATATGTATATGCATGTATATATGTATTGTGTATATGCATATATGTATATGTATGTATGTATGTATGTATGTATGTATGTATTATGTAAATTTATAACCATGTATATATGTATTGTGCATATGTAAGTATGTATATATTTATGTATGTAGGTATGTATGTATGTATGTATGTATGTATGTATGTATGTATGTATGTATGTATGTATGTATGTTTGTGTGTATTGTTGTATGCATGTATGAAGGTATTTATGTATGTATGTATATGTATGCATGTATGTGTATGTGAGTATCTATATATGTATGTATGGATAGATGGATGTATGTACATACATACATACATAAACAATGATAAAAACCCAGAGTTGTACAAGAAAACAAGATTTCACATAAGTATGTACACAATTATAGTCATAATCACTTATGTCCATAAATGCATACATAAATTGGCGGAAACAACAGTAAAACAACTAACCTGTTAGTAGATTTATAAAATCCTTTATGATATATTAATTGGAGAGTTATCGGATCATGCCCTAACATGTTCAGGGTCACAAAACTTTCCAAAATAAATTGACCAATCAGAGTGCTTTATTTATTATTAAAGTTGACAACCAATCAGAATTGAAAGACTTATAAACAAAAACTCTAAACGCTCACGTTCAGTAAACAGTAAATAATGAACACAATAGGAACAAAAGACATCAAGCTCATTCATGTAAAAGTTATATCACTGAGAGGTAACATAAATTATACACACATATCTTATCAACAGTTATATTTCGTAGCGGCTTGTTCTTTATTAGATCCAGATGTTGACGGAGAAATAGCACTTAAATTTAGACCCTATGGTGGTTTCATTGGAATTGATAATTCAAGACTAGATCCTTTACTGAGACGCAGCAAAGTGCTACGACTTCATGCTGCATTGCATGAGGCCACTGGATATATAAAAGATTGCAGAAACCAAGGCCCTTGATGTTTACGCTTTCCGTTACTCACCAGTGAACAATTGTTTTTTTGGACACTTGACAGGAATATTATTCATTCTATCAGTGAAAACTTTTCATTCGCATTTGTTTCGTGAATTGGAATGCTAGAAAATTTTGGCAGCAAAACCACAAACATTATTGTCCTCGATCTCGAAGGTTTCAAACACAAGTCACTCGGATTCATTACAAAAGAACTCAGTTTGTGTTCCAGTTACAACGATACAATATTTTTCGAACCCCGCTTAAATTCGCTGATTTACCCGCACACGATAGACAAACTGTTATTTGGCTGACCAACAACCTACATGGTCTTGATTGGGACGAAGGTGATATACCTTACTGTGATTTGAAAACAATCTGTCTGAGTTTCAGTATCCGATTCACCCGAAAAAATTTTTTTGCCAAAGGCATTGAAAAGTGTGAGCTCCTCAGTAAGCTTTTACAAAAAACTGTTTATAATCTGGAGGATATAAATTGTCCCCGAATCTCAGAGATAATATCAGAAGAACAAGTTCCTCCTGTTACCTTCATTCAAACGTTCGTTCAACAAACGATCAATTATCAAATCACTGCGCAGAACGTAAAGCAAGAATATTTTCAAAGTGGACACAAAGTGATGCACAGAGAAGACACGGCAACTTTAACAACCTATCTGTCAGACAACTTGAAGATATTCACTTGCTGGACTCCACTTGACGATCAACCTATAGTATTATTCAACAGAGGTCAGGATCCCTCTCCGCCAATACAGAACAATTTTTCAAGTGATCAACAGAACCGAGCGAACTATCACAACAATAAGCCAAACGCTGCACAACAACCTCGTTACAACTCGCTTTATAGCGCAGCAGCAAAACGTTAATTTGCAACTATTAATCTTTCTCCCGACGAGCTAGACAGCTTTAGGGCTTTCCTATCCGAGATAGATAATTTCTATCACTTTCAACTGTACGAAAAAAACAAACAGAGAGCCCGAGAACATCGGAATCCATTCAATTATGGCTATGTACAAAACAAACCTGAAGCCTATGTAGTCCTGCAAAGAGCAGCGAAGCCCACGTTGGAAGCAATGGGCGGAAAAAAAAGTTCCTCAATTTAGATTGAAAAAAAAACACCACCAGAACGTGAGCTATCACTTAATGAGATGCCGAATGAGTTGCGGTTATATGTCTTGGAGCACCCCGAAGTTGAAAAAGTCTTCAATCAACCATCGTTCGAGGAAAATGACTCATCAACCGTTTGTTATAACCTAGAGATGAAAAGTCATATTAAAGGTTTCAATTTGTTTGAGTTCTGGTACAAGAAACAGTTGCCCAGTAAATAATTCAAAAATTTAACAATTTATATCATCCTTGTTTCAATTCACATTTCAATTAATTATTTTTCTCCAATGAGTCAAAGAGACGAGGCTGACGCCGGTATCAGTAATTTAATCTTTGATGTGAACCACAAAGAGAGGCCCCCATGGCGTTGTTGTTCAAATTCAACAGTGCCAAGGTCCGAAGTAATATTTTTTGTTCAAGTGAGCAGCATTGTTTTAATGATCCTTCTTGGCTTCTCTATGCTCTTTCTATTATCAGAAAGCTGTGAAGAGAAATCAATTTGGATTGCTCTCTTATCGAGTTTAGTTGGTTACGTTTTACCTAATCCCAAATTATGAACAAAGTTAATCTTACACATGACAGAGTATTCATGTCAATTGTAGGACCAAGTGGTTGTGGTAAAACAGAACTCTTGTTTCGAATGCTAAAAGGTTCGACCTTTTATCCACGTTTTGAAAAAATTAATTATTTTTACAAAGAGTTTCAACCACTTTTCAAAGATATGCAACGAGTTATACCAGGGGTTGAGTTTCTAAAATACTCAGGCTTTGATATAACAAAAAATCTATCGCATTGTCTGCTTATCTATGACGATTCATGTGAAGAAACCTTCAACGATAAAGAATTTGTAAAATTAGCTACCTCAAGACGTCATCGCAAATTACATGTTTTATACGTCAAGCGTAATTTGTTCCATCCAAGCAAATGGTCCAGAACCATTGATCTGAATACAACACACATAATATTATTCAAGTCGCTTCGTGACATTCAACAAATTGAATATCATGGAAAACAGTTGAATTGTCTCCAATTGATGAAAGAAGCATACAAACTAGCAACTTCGGAGCCCTTTGGACATTTGATGATTGATCTCGACCCAAAAAGCAGCCAGGGTTTACGTTTTTCATCGCAACTAAATGGACCGGATCCTTCACAACTGTAACTTTTCGTTTAGTGATAAGGCAAGAAATTTTATTGCGTATGTATTACAAGTTAATTGTGAACTGATATCTAGAAAGGTCAGGACTTTGAAATGTTCAAGTGAAAGCTTAGAGGTTGTTTGTTGTAGATCGTAAAGAAAATCTGCGACAAGAATTCCCGTGCTTGACTTATTAACCATTACTCTTGATGTCTGATCCAGCAATAGAGGTTCTGACTCTTCTATTTTTCCAAATATTATGCTCGCTTTTTCAAACTTTTTTCTGTCAAGGTGTTTAATATCTCTCACAACTCGCTCCCTGATTTCAGTTGAAATTTTCATATCAATTTTGTCATCTCTAGTCTCATTCAACTCATCTTTGACATTCTCCAAACTATTATCTGTCTGCTGTTGCGTGTCTTGTTGCGTGGCAGAAGGTGCTGGTGGAGACTTGCTTCTTTGCACCAGTGATATTTTTTTACTTTCTCTCGGACATTTTTATTGTTGAGAAGTTGAGCAATTTGAAGTTGTTCATTCGCGTACATTTGACGAGGAATTAGCACAAACTCTTCAGTGTACATTTTGCTCCAGAAAAGCAATACAAGGTAACGCAATCAGTTTAATTAGACGGATTCCAGAATCTGATCGAAAAATTTTGATTCTCTCACTTTTTCCAACTCGCCTGTCTGCAAGTTTTCTTAGTGATTTCTCGAATTTTTTTAATTCAACTTCATTGATTGGTACAACTCCAGAGAGTACGTTCATCACACAGTCACACAAGAACCAAATGAAATCGCCCTGATGTATTATTTCTATTTGAGCTGTGTTCTCATTCCTCTTATTTGCCCACTGCTTGAGCATAAGCAAATGTTTCTTTTTCATTTGTAATTGCTGTAATGACTGCTTCAGGGGACGAAATGTAAAAAATAGAAGGATCCGGTCCAATTAGTTGCGATGAAAAACGTAAACCCTGGCTGGTTTTTGGGTCGAGATCAACCATCAAATGTCCAAAGGGCTCCGCAGTTGCTAGTTTGTATGCTTCTTTTATCAGTTGGAGACAATTCAACTGTTTTCCAAGATATTCAATTTGTTGAATGTCACGAAGCAACTTGAATAATATAATGTGTGTTGTATTCAGATCAAGGGTTCTGAACCATTTGCTTTGATGGAACAAATTATGATTGACGTACATAACATGTAATTTGCGATGACGTCCTGAGGTAGCTATTTTTACAAGTTCTTTATCGTTGAAGATTTCTTCACATGAATCGTCATAGATAAGCAGACAATGCGATAGATTTTTTGTTATATCAAAGCCTGAGTATTTTAGAAACTCAATCCCTGGTATAACTCATTGCATATCTTTGAAAAGTGGTTGGAACTCTTTGTAAAAATAATAAATTTTTTCAAAACGTGGATAAAAGGTCGAACCTTTTAGCATTCGAAACAAGAGTTCTGTTTTACCACAACAACTTGGTCCTACAATTGACATGAATACCCTGTCATGTGTAAAAATAACTTTGTTCATAATTTGGGATTAGGTAAAATGTAACCAACTAAACTCAATAAAAGAGCAATCCAAATTGATTTCTCTTCACAGCTCTCTGATAATAGAGAGAGCATAGAGAAGCAACGAATGACCATTAAAACAATGCTGCTCACTTGAACAAAAAATATTACTTCGGACCTTGGCACTGTTGAATTTGAACAACAACGCCATGGGGGCCTCTCCTTGTTGTTCACATCAAAGACTAAATTACTGATACCGGCATCAGCCTCGTCTCTTTGACTCATTGGAGAAAAATAATTAATTGAAAAGTGAATTGAAACAAGGATGATATAAAATGTTAAATTTTTGAATTAATTACTGGGCAACTGTTTCATGGACCAGAACTCAAACAAATTGAAACCTTTGATATGACTTTTCATCTCTAGTTTATAACAAACGGTTGATGAGTCATTTTCCTCGAACGATGGTTGATTGAAGACTTTTTCAACTTCGGGGTGCTCCAAGACATATAACCGCAACTCATTCGGCATCTCATTAAGTGATAGCTCACGTTCTGGTGGTGTTTTTTTCAATCTAAATTGAGGAACTTTTTTGTTTGCCCATTGCTTCCAACGTGGGCTTCGCTGCTCTTTGGGGGACTGCATAGGCTTCTGGTTTGTTTTGTACATAGCCTTAATTGAACCGATTCCGATGTTCTCGAGCTCTCTGTTTATTTTTTACGTACAGTTGAAAGTGATAGAATATATCTATCACGGACAGGAAAGCCCTAAAGCTGTCTAGCTCGTCGGGAGAAAGAGTAATAGTTGCAAAATAACGTTTTGGTGTTGCGCTATAGAGCGAGTTGTAACGAGGTTGTTGTGCAGCGTTTGGCTTATTGTTGAGATAGTTCGCTCGGTTCTGTTGATCACTTGAAAAAATATTCTGTATTGGCGGAGAGGGATCCTGACCTCTGTTGAATAATACTATAGGTTGATCGTCAAGTGGAGTCAAGCAAGTGAATATTTTCAAGTTGTCTGACAGATAGGTTGTTAAAGTTGCCGTGTCTTCTCTGTGCATCACTTTGTGTCCACTTTGAAAATATTCTTGCTTTACGTTCTGCGCAGTGATTTGATAAATGATCGTTTGTTGAACGAACGTTTGAATGAAGGTAACAGGAGGAACTTGTTGTTCTGATATTATCTCTGAGATTCGGGGACAATTTATATCCTCCAGATTATAAACAGTTTTTTGCAAAAGCTTACTGAGGAGCTCACACTTTTGAATGCCTTTGGCAAAAAAAAAATTATTTCGGGTGAATCGGAAACTGAAACTCAGACAGATTGTTTTCAAATCACAGTAAGGTATATCAACTTCGTCCCAATCAAGACCATGTAGGTTGTTTTCAGCCAAATAACAGTTTGTCTATCGTGTGCGGGTAAATCAGCGAATTTAAGCGGGGGTTAGAAAAATATTGAATCGTTGTAACTGGAACACAAACTGAGTTCTTTTGTAATGAATCCGAGTGACTTGAGTTTGAAACCTTCGAGATCGAGGACAATAATGTTTGTGGTTTTGCTGCCAAAATTTTCTAGCATTCAAATTCACGAAACAAATGTGAATGAAAAATTTTCACTGATAGAATGTATAATATTCCTGTCAAGTGTCCAAAAAAACAATTGTTCACTGGTGAGTAACGGAAAGCGTAAACATATCCAGGGCCTTTGTTTCTGCAATCTTTTATAAATCCAGCGGCGTCATGCAATGCAGCATGAAGTCGTAGCACTTTGCTGCGTCTCAGTAAAGGATCTAGTCTTGAATTATCAATTCCAATGAAACCACCATAGGGTCTAAATTTAAGTGCTATTTCTCCGTCAACTTCTGGATCTAATAAAGAACAAGCCGCTACGAAATATAACTGTCGATAAGATATGTGTGTATAATTTATGTTACCTCTCAGTGATAAAACTTTTTCATGAATGAGCTTGATGTCTTTTTTCCTATTGTGTTCATTATTTACTGTTTACTGAACGTGAGCGTTTGGAGTTTTTGTTTATAAATCATTCAATTATGATTGGTTGTCAACTTGAATAATAAATCAAGCACTGTGATTGGTCAATTTATTTTGGAAAGTTTTGAGACTCTGAACATGTTTGGGCATGATCCGATGACTCTCCAATTAATATATCATTAATGATTTTATACATCTACTAACAGGTTAGTTGTTTTACTGTTGTTTCCGCCAATTTATGTATGCATTTATGGTCATAAGTGATTATGACCATAATTGTGTACATACTTAGGTGAAATCTTGTTTTCTTGTACAACTTTGGGTTTTTTATCATTGTTTATGTATGTATGTTTGCACATACATCCATCCATCGATACATACATATATAGATACTCACATACACATACAAGCATACATATACATACATACATAAATACATTCATACATGCATACAACAATACACACAAACTTACATACATACATACATACATACATACATACGTACATGCATACAAACATACATACATACATACATACATAAAAATGTACATACTTACATATGCACAATACATATATACATGGATATATTTTTACATAATACATACATACATACATATATACATACATACATACATACATACATACATACATATACATATATACATATACACAATACATATATACATGCATATACAAATATACATATACACAATACATATATACATATATAAATTTAGATAATACATACATACATACATACATACATACATACATACATACATTCATACATACATACATACATACATACATATATATATATATATATATATATATATATATACATATACATGTATACATATATATATGCATGTATGTAATTATTATGTATATGTATATATATATGTATATATGTAAAATAGGGGGGAAATTTTTTGTAATCGGTCAAAAAAATTAAGTGTCCCACCCCGTTGTAGTCGGGCACAGAAAATCGCGTTGCAAAATTTGTCCGTCCCCCCGTTGAGGTTCCTGTCAGCTTTTTATACTACTACAGGGGTGCAAGGTTTATCCTAAATTTCCGACTCCAGTGTCATACATTTAGTATACAGTATTTGTATAAGCCTTAAAATTATCATAAAGTTGTTTATTTTTTTGCAACAAGTAAATTAAAATTATAACCATACGGTTAAATATACTTGAAACAAAAAATATCTCAAATCATTCACACAAAATAATATAATAAACATCAATAAATTTCTTAAAGAATCACATTATAAATTTTTTCGATTGTTCTCTTCCTAAAAAAATTAACTTTTAAAAGCTCCTACGTTACTATTCAAAGGATTTTTTTCATGTTGTGAGAGCAAGAAATCTTTCAACGTTTTTTTAAAAACCCTTTCATTTTTTTGCCTACCGGTAACTTATTCCATTTTTGTACGCATTGCCGGACAATCGAATTCATTCCAAAGCTGGTTTTGGCATTTTGTCTAATGTTGAATTGTTTTGATCGTGTATTTTGATGAAGACTCAGATACACGTGAAAATTTTCAGAATTATTTGGCCTACCGATATCATAATGAAATTTGATTAGCGACATGTTTGCTATTATTAGCTCAGGTGGTAGGGTCTTTGTCTGGATTAGCAGGTCTCTCGCTTTGTCATACTTTTTTGCGTAGAAAGCACACTTTTATACCCCAGTTAATCTGTCGGTTAAGACGTTTTCGGTTTTTTGCAGATAAATTTTGAAAAAATATTGCCGAAACTGATAAGTGTCGTCTTTTTCAAAGTTTTATTCGGCTGCTCCTCGAAACTAAGATTCCTGTCAATTTGAATACCAAGATATCTGCAACAATATTGCGTTGTGAGAACTTCAACTTTGTCAAAAATAAATCCGAAATCAGAATCATCGCTCGAGAAAAAGATTAATTCGGTTTTGTTTGTATTCAAAGTTAGTTTGTTCATCTCTATATATTCTTCTGTTTTTTGTTAAAGTTCCGTGACCTTTCCATTTAAGCTACCTTTCTGTCCACAACAGACAATACTTGTGTCATCTGCGAATTGAATTACTTTTTCCGTTGTGCTTATATTAGATGAGAAATTGTTCACGTATAACAGAAAAATGAGTGGTCCTAAAACAGTTCCCTGAGGCACACCGTGATTCCAACTTTCACAATCAGAGAATATGCCATTAAGTTTTACCTTTTGTCTGCGGTTGGCAGGAATTGAAAACAGTAATTCTTTGGCTTCCTGGGAAAAGCCATAAATTTCAATTTTTTTCAGGAAAATGTTATGCGAAATGGGATTAAACGCTTTTGCAAGGTCTAGAAAAATAGTAATAGTTTCTTTGCTTTGATCTAAATTAGCCGAAACTGTTTCAACCAGTTTTAGATCTTCATCTGTTGCAGACCTTTTTTTCTGAAATCCGAATTGCTCTTTGATTATAATTTTATGTTTATCATTGAACTCCATCATCGGAGTAAGAAGAAGGCGCTCAAAAATTTTTGCAGAACTCGGAGTTAGAGAAATTGGTCGATAATTTGTGCTATCTAATTTATAACTTTTTTAAAAATTGGTGTTGCACAGGCTAGTTTCATTTTAGTTGGGAAAACTTTCTCCTTAATGCACTCATTTAAGGCGAACTGTTGATATACGTCTATAGCTAAATTGCAAGACTTTAAGAGTCAAATTGAGAATTCACTAGGTCCTGCTGCTTTGTTATCGTCCAGCGAGTCAATGATTGAAAAAAGTTTTTTTCTAGTCACAGTTTTGAATGTGAATTCATGTATATGAAATTCATAAGGATATCTACAAGCAATATCCGAACCTTTGAAGACACCTAGATTAGCAAATGATCCATTTAGACTATTGACATTATTCTTTGGTTCCCTTGAAATTTCACCACTGTCCAATCTGATTTCATCAACCCTGACAATTCGTTCACTCGGACTGGTGTTTTTTTAAATGAATTTCCATTGTTTCTTACTTATTGGTAGTTTTTGGAAGAAACTGATGCCAAAATTGTTGTGCGCCTCCCTTAGCAGAGGGTCAGTTATTTCAACCCAAATGGATTAATAAAAAAACTCTCATCAACCGTTTCAAGACTTGATTTGTTATCGGCGGTAATTTTTTCGGGACAAAAATATCTACTCTTCCGCCCATTGAAGCTCCTGTTTTGTCTGATCTACATTTCCCAAAGAAAATGTGCGATGCTTTTAAAAACTTACTTTCAGTTTTACGGTCAGTGTCCAAACAGGTTTCAGTTACAGCGACAAACGTATTAAGGGGAGCTCTTTGCAAAAAGTTTGAAACTCCTCAAACTTGTTCTTCAAGCTTGGACAATTAATAAGGAAAAATAAAGGCGAGTGGCTTGTTCCTCTGTTTTTAAGTAACTTGAATACTCAATCAAGTTTTCCAGATGAGGCCATTGGTTCAATTCAATGTCCCCCGACAGCTTGAGACGTACAAGTGAACACAAAACTAAGATGTTTAGGAAGAATACAAAAAAATATGGATCAACTGTTTCAAAAAAATAACAAACATTAGGTTTGTTGGAATATTACTTGTCAAAAGTTCAGTATGACTATCTCTTCTCATAAGTAGACTGAAAATAAAAAATATCAAGAAAAGCAAGAAAAGCTGCATTGTTCTATATTTCAACAAACCATCAGCCAAACTTATAATGAGTTGGAGGTAAAAATGCTTTTTTTGGATTGAAACCAAAAAAATTGATGCCATCATAGTCATCAAAGTTTTTTCCAAAATTTCGGTTGATAATTCTCGGTTTCATCTCAATTTCTGACACCGTAAGCCCAAGATGCACGTAGAAGATTTGAATATTTCTGACAAGTTAAGGTAGACCATAACTGACTGATGGGTGTACTCCATCATTGCCGATATCTTTCGTTTCCAGTATAATGTTCAAAAAAAAACAACGCCAATGTCAAAAACGCCACTCAGCTCTGTTTCAGCATGCTCATAATGTTTTTCTAGGTTTTCGTTATTTTTGCTGCGATCAAAAAAACCATCTTTAATTGGTGGAAGTTTGCAAAGTGCAACTTTGAGTGGTGACAGTTTCTTTATAATTTTCGACGCAGTTTTCATTTCAAAACCGCTATTTCCGTTGTTTTGTTTTACAATATTAGATAAATCTTGAAATTTTGCTGAAGGATAGGAGTGTATAGCTGTATTTGGGCTCAGATCTTTTGCTTGTACTTTTTGTTTGTACTATCCGAAAGAATGAGTGACTTTGTTGATCTCGGTATGAACTTTAGATAAAAAATCTTGGTTTGATTTTGATGTTGTTGAACATTGTTTTTGTCATAGATTTGCTTCCATGTTTTTTCGTTTACTTTGTCAATAGGACTATCAACCATTTTGTTATTTTGTTTTTGTAGGTAAGCATTTTCATCTTTAATTTGTAATAAATTTTATTCAAATTCAAACATTCACTTATCAGGTCTTTTTTCTTCATTTTCTCAAAATCTTTCCTCTCTTTATGTAAATCTGTCATTGTTTAAAAAAGCTGTGGTTTGTTTGTGTTTTACAAAAAGCGCATGCGACTGACTTCTTTGACTTCTTTAACATCTTTTACGGACTTAAATAATTGAAATTGACTACCTACCTTGACTATAGGATATATATAAGATCCATATAAGATAAAAATTAGAGAACATTTTTTTGTTATAGAATTTAACTCAAGGTTGAAACATAAAACTTAGCCTAAAGAAAAAGGATCGAGAAAGTTATAAGAATTTTACTAGCTTCGAAACTGTTATCTGTATTCCATTGTTCGTTTTGAACACAGTTCTGATTTTGGAATATATCTTTAGCTGTACTTTAGCAGTAAAAGTTGCGAAACAGTTGACAGAATCGAGTAGAAATAATTTCTTATCTTCTCAAAAATTATTTCTTGATTATTCACTTTGAAATATTTCCTCACCAGCTTCTCACTTTTCCTTCTCTCAATCGTTGTACTTTTTGCTTTCTTACATAAAGTTTTTTTTGGAGGAGGAATCCATTTCTGGTTGACCTGCTGTAGCTATATTATACGCTGTTGTCTGATTGGAAAAAATACAACTGTAAAATATCCATTGGGCATTACATACAGTTTTACTGGTGAAAACTCTTGTGTCGTTCTATTTTTGGAATGATGTAATTGACTACTCAGATTAGTTCAATGTCTAAAAGCTAATACATATCAAAAGATATCAACAGCTAATATGAAAAATAAAGTATAAATTTGTACTGCAGTACATCCTGACCCAATCATTAAAGGTTATCGAATGTAAATACTGCATCAGATGCATTTCAAGTAAATATGAGCATGTAAAGCATACAAACTCATATAAAAAGAATTTTTTTATTATGATTAATTAAAATGACATTCCTCTGGGCTTAAAGTATGGAAAATTGCGTAATGTTGCAGTAGACTCATAGTTTGCGAGAGAGAATTTTGTTCTTCTGTTGTTACTGTTAGCTTTATACGGTTCTCTAAGGAAACGTCTAGCCAGATTTCGGATATATGTACACTCAGAAGACCCTAACCTTTCCTGTTAATAAATGAAGTAGTTCTGAGCGGATTTGTATGTCCTTTGCAAGGTTTGGTTTTTGGTTTTTGGATAGCAGGAGAACAAACTATATAAAATTGCATGTCAGTGCAGTTTTCATGCCCTATATCGGTTGTGCTTTGAATCTTGAGGCTTTGTCAGGTTCGTCAATTTGGAGTTGTTAGTAGATTTTGTTTTACACGAGCTGGAACGCGATAGCGGCAATTGGTTTGGTTTGTAGTTGTGGTGGTTGTTGCGATGGTGAGTTTTCATCTATTAGTTTAGTAAATACTACTTAATGATGAATATTGGGAGCTCAAAAGTGGCTTGTCGTTGTTAATGTCATCGAATGCTCGCAGGAAAACATTTACATCTGGTGTGTACTCTTAAAAAATCGTTAAAAAAATTTGAAGGTTTAACTATTTATTTACACTGGAGAGGGTGGAAATCATCATTATTTTATTCAATTCTTCTCTCTTGATTTCATTGTTTAAATGCCTGTAGCTCACTTTGTATAATACGATAATTTTTTATCGACAAATATTTATCTGTTGATGTTGGTGATTGTACCAGATATTCAAATTCGAAAAGTCTTTTCGTCGTTGGTCAGAAAAAGATGTTACCATGCACTTAAGTTCTAAGTTCTATATTAAAATTGGCTGAGAGCAATACCTTCCGGAAATTTACTTAGGCTCCTGTAATTTAATGCGTTTGAAGTGCTCAAATGAAGCAAACTACAATTTCAAACACAAATTTGACAAAAAAGAGTATAGCAATCAAAATTCCCTTTTGCTCTAAGCAATAGTTTACATGGTGGAATTCTTTTATACAACGGATAACAAAAAAGTGTGACGAGATAAGAGGATCAACATCGTTTTTGTAGTAGAGTAGTGTTTATAATCACTATCATAGTGATCAAAATTTTTTCCAAAGTTTCGGTTGATAATTCTCGGTTTCATCTCAGTTTCTGACACCGTAAGCCCAAGATGCACGTAGAAATTCCGAATATTTCTGACAAGTTTAGGTATACCATAACTGACTGTTGGGTGTACTCCATCATTACATATATCTTTCGTTTCCAGTATAACGTTCAAAAAATCAACGTCAATGTCAAAAACGCCACTCAGCTCTGTTGCAACATTTTCTAACGCTTCATTATGTTTGTCTAGATTTTCGTTATTTTTGCTGCGGTAAAAAAAACCATCTTTAACTGGTGGAAGTTTGCAAAGTGCAACATTGAGTGGTGACAGTTTCTTTATAGTTTTCGACGCAGTTTCAAATTCAAAACCGCTATTTCCCGAATCAACATTGTTATGTTCAGCATGTATAATTAGACTTTCAATTTTGTGGTAACCGTTGTATTGTTTTACAATATTTGATAAGTCTTGAACTTTTGCTGAAGGATAGGAGTGTATAGCTGTATTTGGGCTCAGATCTTTTGCTTGTACTTTTTATTTGTACTATCCGAAAGAATGAGTGACTTTGTTGATCTCGGTATGAACTTTGGATAAAAAATCCTGGTTTGATTTTGATGTTGTTGAACATTGTTTTTGTCATGGATTTGGTTCGATGTTTTTTTTGTTTACTATGTCAATAAGACTATCAACCATTTTGTTATTTTGTTTTTGGAGGTAAGCATTTTCATCTTTAAGTTATAATAATAATTTATTCAAATTCAAACATTCACTTATCAGGTCTTCTTTCTTCATTTTCTAAAAAAATTTCCTCTCTTTATGTACCTCTGTCATTGTTTAAAAAAGCTGTGGTTTGTTTGTGTTTTACAAAAAGCGCATGCGACTGACTTCTTTGACTTCTTTGACATCTTTTAAGGACTTAAATAATTGAAATTGACTACCTACCTTGACTATAGGATATATATAAGATCCATATAAGATAAAAATTAGAGAACATTTTTTTGTTATAGAATTTAACTCAAGGTTGAAACATAAAACTTAGCCTAAAGAGAAAGGATCGAGAAAGTTAGTAAGAATTTTACTAGCTTTGAAATTGTTATCAGTATTCCATTGTTCATTTTGAACACAGTTCTGATTTTGAAATTTATCTTTAGCTGTACTTTAACAGTAAAAGTTGCGAAACAGTTGACAGAATCGAGTTGAAATAATTTCTTATCTTCTCAAAAATTATTTCTTGGTTATTCACTTTGAAATCTTTCCTCACCAGTTTCTCACTTTTTCCTTCTCTCAATCGTTGTACTTTTCGCTTTTTTACATATATTTTTTGGAGGAGGAATCCTGTTCTGGTTGATCTGCTGTAGCAATATTATGCGCTGTTGTCTGAATGGAAAAAAGGCAACTGTAAATATCCATTGAGCATTACATACAATTTTACTGGTGAAAACTCTTGTGTCGTTCTATTTTTGGAATGATGTAATTGACTACTCAGCTTAGTTCAATGTCTAAAAGCTAATACATATCAATAGATATCAACAGCTAATATGGAAAATAAAGTATAAATTTGTACCGCAGTACATCCTGACCCAATCATTAAAGGAAATGTAAATACTGCATCAGATGCATTTCAAGTAAATATGATTATGTAAAGCATACGAACTCATATAAAAAGAATTTTTTTTATTTTGATTAATTAAAATGACATTCCTCTGGGCTTAAAGTATGGAAAATTGCGTTATGTTGCGGTAGACTCATAGTTTGCGAGAGAGAATTTCGTTTAAGGAAACGTTTAGCCAGATTTCGGATATATGTACCCTCAGAAGACCCTAACCTTTCCTGTTAAGAAATGAAATAGTTCTGAGCGGATTTGTTTGTCCTTTGCAAGGTTTGGTTTTTGGTTTTTGGATAGCAGGAGAACAAACCATATAAAATTGCATGTCAGTTTTCATATATATATAAATAATGTTATTTATATGTAAATAAATAAATATATAAATATATATATATATATATATATATATATATATAAATATCTATATATATATGTATATATATATATATATATATAAAAATTTGTGTAAATATATATATATATATATATATATACCTATATATATATATATATATATATATATATATATATATATATTTATATAAATATATATAAATATATATATATATATATATATATATATATATATTTAAATGGATTTAGATGAATTTATATATATATATATATATATAAATATTTATATTTATAAGTGAATGTGGCTTATAATCGGTGTATGGAGTTTGCGTGATATATATATATATATATATATATATATATATATATGTGTGTGTATAAGTAAATGTAGTAAACATAAAGCAAGAAGACGTTTCTTTATATTTATCTCTTAGTTATTATTTATATATATAAATATATATATATATATATAAATGTA